>NC_089826.1:6311937-6351937 GCF_035046505.1 Tiliqua scincoides
ACACCAGATAACAAGAGACCTGCAAGGCCTCCTGGAATTGTAGTTAAGAACATAAGAACAGCCCCACTGCATCAGGCCATAGGCCCATCTAGTCCAGCTTCCTGTATCTCACAGCGGCCCACCAAATGTCCCAGGGAGCGCACCAGATAACAAGAGACCTCATCCTGGTGCCCTTCCTTGCATCTGGCATTCCGACATAGCCCATTTCCAAAATCAGGAGGTTGCACATACACATCATGGCCTGTAACCGTAATGGACTCCTCCTCCAGAAACTTGTCAATCCCTTTTAAAGGCGTCCAGGCCAGATGCCATCACCACATCCTGTGGCAAGGAGTTCCACAGACCAACCACACGCTGAGTAAAGAAATATTTTCTTTATCTTTTTTTCTTTACCTCCTTATCTATATTATATTACGACTATCCAACAACAAAAAATACCAATTACAAACTCTGTTAGATCATGTCTTCTCCTGTCACTTGTTGCTGCTTTGAAAGTTATACTAGAGCAGGGGTGCCCAAACCCCGGCCCTGGGGCCACCTGCGACCCTCAAGGAGCCCCCAGTCTCCAAGGAGCCTCTGACCCTCCGGAGATTTGCTGGAGCCCACACTGGCCCGACGCAACTGCTCTCAGTATTAGGGTTTGACCTCTCGCATGAGCTATGGATGAGGGCTCCCTCCACTGCTTGCTGTTTCATGACTGTGATGCAGTAAAGGCAGCAAAGGAAAGGCCAGCCTTGCTTTGTACAAGGCCTTTTATTATTATTATTATTAACAGTATTTATATACCACTTTTCAACTAAAAGTTCACAATAGCCTTGAGCTATTGCAAGACCTTCATTCATTCATATAAGTTCATCTTTGATATATTCATTTATGTAAATTTATTCAAATTTGAAATGTAAATTAATTCTTTTTCTTCCCCGGCTCCCAACACAGTGTCAAGAGAGACGATGTGGCCCTCCTGCCAAAACTTTGGACACCCCTGCTTTAGAGTACTGGTTCTCTACCTGTGGTCCGTGAGACCCTGAAAAGTGGTCCACGATAGATCACCTTTGACCATTTCAAGCATCTCGCTGAGTGAGCACTCCCCCAAAGACCACTAGAGAGGGTGGAGAACAGTCTGTAGCTGACAATGACGTGTCAGCTGTGGCTATGAACAGTCCATTCTCCGCCATCTCCGATCATCCATGGGGGGCACTTGCTTGAGATAATGCTTCCCCCCCATCGGACTGAGCAGAGAATGGACCACCTGCAACCACAGCTGACCACAAAGACAGCAACCCAGATATCTTCTCTAGAAATAATAGATCTCTACTAAATGTTCTCTAATTATTACAGATTTAAAGATACCCTGTTATAGTTCATTTTGTCCCCAATTCTTGGAATTAATGGCAAAGAATGGAAGATGGGGTAGAAAAAATATCCTAATAAATATCAAAGGTATATTGACTGCAATCATATGCATGTCATGAGAATGGATGATGGCCGGATCCCAAAGGATCTCCTCTATGGAGAACTCGTGCAAGGAAAGCGCCCTACAGGTAGACCACAGCTGCGATACAAAGATATCTGCAAGAGGGATCTGAAGGCCTTAGGAGTGGACCTCAACAGGGAAACCCTGGCCTCTGAGCGGCCCGCTTGGAGGCAGGCTGTGCAGCATGGCCTTTCCCAGTTGGAAGAGACACTTGGCCAACAGACTGAGGCAAAGAAGCAAAGAAGGAAGACCCATAGCCAGGGAGACAGACCAGGGACAGACTGCACTTGCTCCCAGTGTGGAAGGGATTGTCACTCCCGAATCGGCCTTTTCAGCCACACTAGACGCTGTTCCAGAACCATTCAGAGCACGATACCAGAGTCTTTCAAGACTGAAGGTTGCCAACTAACTAAATTATGCATGTCTACTCAGAAGTAAGTTCTACTTCGACCACCTGGGGCCCCTCATTCAATGAAGTGCAAGCCCCAGATCCCCTTCCGGGAGTCATGATCCCTAGAGGTTTCCCCTGACTTACCTGGGAGCAGAGCCGCCCGGGAGTCAGTCCTCAGGCCAAGCAGCAGGGGGAGGGAGCCTGCCTTAGCCCCTGTAGCTCGCAGGGAAAACTGAGCCCCAGGGCTGCCACAGACAGATCCTCACACCTGTTGGGAGAGTAGTATCAAGGCCGGAGGCGATTGTCTCACAGACTCCAGGGAGTAAGTTCCAGTGAGCCATGGCCAGGCACTCAGTGGCAACCTTGGCCTGCTCCTGAGCCAGACACTGGGACCATGGGGGACCAAGCATGGCCCCAGAACTTGGCTTGGGATCAGGCCAGGTTTGCCGCTGAGTGCCTGGCCGTGGGTCGCTGGAGCTTACTCCCTGGAGTCCGCGGGTCAATCGCTTGCAGCCTTGTGACTGCCCTCCCCGCCGGCGTGAGGATGTCCCTGACCGATTGGACAGACTGACCAAAGCTCTAGGGTTCACTGTTGCCCCCTTGCCTACCAGCCTGTGGGGGCAGCACTGTCTGCAAGCCCAGCCTAGCCCAGGGGTAGGGGCAGTAATCCCTGCAAGCTGGCTGGTGAGCAGAGCAGGAGGAAGAGGCACAGGTGAGAAGAGGGATGAAGGGCTCAGGTGGGCAGCATTATAATCCTCCCAGGGAGGAAGGGGTGGAGCCTAAGGGGGCCTGCTCCCCAGCATAAAGCCCAGCCTGGCCAGGGATGAAGGCTGAACAGATGCTGGCGAGCCTATGAGCCAAAGCAACCTGGAACTGTCCCAGACAGTGGGGAGAAGGATCTGGGTGATGCAACCCCCTTCCGCCACAGCCCTACTGAGGCCAGACCTTGAGGGGTCCTGCTGCTGCTGCCTCCTGTGACCCAGTGGGCCCCCCATGTCCCAGGCCCCACAATCCCATCTCACTGTCTCCCCCCCCACTTCCATTCATTTGCCCCCCTCCTCTTTGTATCCATCACCCATCTGTACTTGAAGCAGAACTTATGCCCCTCCGCTCAAGCAGAGGTGGTCCCCATCAGGCCGCCTTGCTGGGTGGGCCAAGAGGAGAATGAGCTGAGTGACCCTGCCTGTGACTCGTAAACACAAGCAATCCAATTGGGCTCACTGCGTTGCTGCTACCTGCAGCTCCATTTCCAGAATCACTAGTTGCAGGCTACAGCTGTCCCAGCCTCCTTCCCACTTGTGCACAGTGAACAAGAATAGGATCAGAGAGCGGATTTCCATGGCATGTTGGGGGCAGGCAGAGATGGGGTATGGGGCAACTAGGTGCTTGAAACAGCAGCCTCATGACCCTCATGGGTCAGTCCTGGTGCAAACTGCAAGGGAGCATTATTGGTTGAACACTGGCTTCTGCAGAGCTTCTGGTGGAAACATTGGTGGAAGCGAGATGTTGGTCTTTGGCAGAGCCCTGCTTGCGTGAAAGCAGATCTCCCTTTTTGTTTGGATTTCAGAAGGTTGAATACAAAACTTTTGCAGAAAGCCATATTGCTACTGGTTTTATACCTGCCATAAAGCCATAGGCTATAAACTTGGTGTCGTGTGCGTCTGTGAATCCTGGAGCACACAACACTGGAGCAAAGTCGATTTTCCCTTTGGAAGCGACACCACGCTACAGATGCTACACCATTTCATTTTCCCTTAGCTGATTTTATTTCCATTTATAATGAAAGCAAACTGAAACTTCATCAAATTTCATTATAAGGCTCAGTCAGGAGTGTGGTATTTTATTGATGCCTATAAGTAGCAAAACTTGTCAAGGGAGAAGCATTAGCAATTATTTGCAGAAAATATACCCCCTCCCCATAAATGCAGTCTTTCCTCTTGCTTTCCCCCCCCCTCTCTGTAGCAACTCATTAGTAGTTCAAAACACATAAAATGAGCACCATACAAGAGCAAGGGACATATTCAGTCAGCATTTTACAAAGAGTTATAAACATAGATTTTCCCCAGCAAATTATAATTTGACTTCAAAGGCATAACCAAGACTATATATTATTCTTTCACATTTTTCCCTTTTCTCCCCAATATCTACATCACAAACAGCTTTTAAAACCCCCCGTTGTTCTCAAAAATCGTTTGCCACAGAGGCCAGAGGGGTGTTGTCAGAGAAATACGAGTACGACTACCCCTTGGGCCTCAAGGTCAACTGCAGAATTCTGGGGTGGGGAAGATCTTGTCCTATATTATAATAAAAAAAAAATTGGACGATCAAATAAGCAGTTTTTACAATGGGGCAGGGACAGGAAGGAAATATGGGAGCCATTTCAATACAGCAAGTAGTCGTCATGTTGTTCCCAGAATGCTTCCAAATAACATTGGGCGTCATTCATGACACCGAAAGGTGTCATTCACCAAACAGAGGCATTCTGGGGGGAAAAATTGTAGCTGCCAGCCACTGAAAAGAGCTCTGCTGCCTTGATACTGGAAGAAACAGAGACAACAGTAGGCCTGAATTAGATGCAATTGTGGGACCCCAAACTTCAGCTAGAAATTCTCTTTGGAAAACTTTTCTCTTAAGTCTAGTAAAAGTGACTTATTTGAATTTTTTATTTCTCCCCCCCCCCCCCAAAAAAAAAATTAGCTTTAGCCACCCAAGGCAGGTGGGCAAAGCTTGGCTTTAGAAAGAATGACACAAGGGCACAATGTGAACAAAGGTAGGGGCCACCACAGTGTGGCCTTGGGGCACTGATGCTTCCAACAGTCTGTAAAACTCTCTGCATTGCTCGCAAGTCATTCATGGTTTTATTAAGGCTGCACATATTAAAGTCCCTGTATGCACAAACTTCCAATTCTCATCGACACACAAACATTTTGGTGCTGGTGTAGAGCTTAAGCACGTAAGAACCACCACCATACACAACCAACTGAAAGTGGCCTGTGGAATGGCTTCATCCAAGTCCAATCACCCATCAAAAATAAGCTTTCAAAACCCCAAACGCTTTAAAGTAAATGCGTCCCTAAAGTGGCAAAGTAGTGATTTCTTTAAAGAATTATTTGAGAAAAGAAAGAAAAAGTACTAAACTTCAGAGTGTCACATAAATCATGTTTAGTGGTACATTTATTCATTTACGCTGATGTACAATCATGTCTGAACAAAGGAGCTGCTGAAAGCTGAATTCACAGAATGGACGTCAGTTGTATCCAGGTCAAGAAAAATCAGCAGGCACCAAGTATGAGGCAGAGGCAAGGAGCTCTGCCAAGATTCCTGCCATGGCATTCTCCAACAGATCCTCCTCCTCTTACAGCATTTTCCTCTTCTCAAATTCCTTGAGGGATAAAAAGGAAAGAAGATTCATAATTGGGATAAATGTTTGCCAATGGAGTCTCTGCATCAAAACATGCCTAGGGTGCGCCTTCAGTAACTGCGGGGTATCCGTCCCAGGAAGTCTCTGGTACAAAGTCTTCTGAGACCCCCTCCAGCCGCAGGCTTGGCATCTGCAGATATTGAAATCAGCTGATGCTGAGACCACGAATGAGAAGGGCCTGCTGTATTTTATTTCCTTTGATACGTTTACACTTATTGTATTGGCAACCTTCAGTCTCAAAAGACTATGGTATTGCGCTCTGAAAGGTGGTTCTGGCACAGCGTCTAGTGTGGCTGAAAAGGCCAATCCGGGAGTGACAATCCCTTCCACACCGGGAGCAAGTGCAGTCTGTCCCTGGTCTGTCTCCCTGGCTATGGGCCTTCCTTCTTTGCCTCTTAGCCTCAGACTGTTGGCAAAGTGTCTCTTCCAACTGGGAAAGGCCATGCTGCACAGCCTGCCTCCAAGCGGGCCGCTCAGAGGCCAGGGTTTCCCACTTGTTGAGGTCCATCCCTAAGGCCTTCACTTTTACACTACCATTGAACTTATAAATACAACAGGGTGCAAATGCCAAGTCTCTTTTCCTGATGGTCCTGCTCTCCCCATCTTGCTCAGACCTTGTCACTTTTGCAGTCTCCTTCCTTGACCTGGACCCTCTCTGCCCAGTGTGACTCTTTTGAGAACACTCTACTCTTGATGTCATGGTGTAACTTTGTGGTTAGGAGGTACAGAGACCTTCTGGATGCTATGCAGTATGTTAGAGAAAAGACAGCTGGCTTTGAGTTCAAGGAGCTGCAACAGCGCCTTTGGGCTCAGGGCAGTTTGTAAGGTCCTTAAGCAACTTTGGTAAATTAAAAGGCTTTATCTTTATGCGAGTAGACTGTTACATTTTAACACAATGTGCAGGAGACTATGGGATACACCCACAATATTCTAGTTCAGGGCAGTTCAATTTTGGGCAGCTGGGGGGGGCACATGACCCTTGCGTGACCGCCGGCTGGGCCAATGCAGTTCAACCCGGAAGTAATTGGTGGTGCTGTGATGACATCACTGCCGATTACTCCTGCGTTGTGAGCCTGCTGAAGTCCTCAGAAAGTGAGGAGAGGAGGCGGAAATGAGCACGGCAGGGATTCACGTGTCAGCTGGAGTGGAGCTGAACATGCTGGGGGAGCTCTCGCAAGGCCAGTCTGCCTGCCTCATGAGAGCTCCTTCCCCAGCATGGCCCCACCCACCTACTGAGCATTTTCACCTACTTGCAGTGCCAGACTGGGGGAGGGGAATGGGGGAGCCTGCATGCCACCCGAGGGCCATGGGTTGAACCACAATGTTCTCGTCACTCACTGACAAGCAATACCATCATTTCCGAATGTTCCACAACCGCTTGGCTAACCTTGTAGATAGTGGAGCCCAGCTGAGCGGGAGACATGCTGACAACTACTCCGGCATTCTGAAGGGCGGCAATCTTCTCTTTAGCTCCACCTTTACCACCAGCAATGATTGCCCCCGCGTGGCCCATCCGCCGGCCTGGAGGAGCAGTGATTCCGGCTATAAACGAAACGACTGGTTTGGCGCTCGGCCCCTGCGAGGAAAAGGATGAGGTTAGAAAAAGAAGGGGGAGACGACCACCCCAATGACTATAGCAAATGTCACGGTCAGCCAAGGAAGAGACTTCCAAGAAAGCTGTCAGAGGCAATGCTGAAGCGCCATCCTGAGGATTCTGAGCAGAGAAAATGAGGCGAGTACATGCAGTAAGATTCCAGCACCATGCAATTATATATGGATCATGAAACACCAGCAAATATTTTGCTGCTCCAATTAAAAAGATCCAGCTTTCTCAGCAGACTTCTCAGGAAAAAGCCTACCCTCCTCTACCCTGGCTACAATTTCATTCTTAATTCTTTTCATTAAGCACTGAAGGAAGGCCAACAGTCTGCCGAGCTGCAGACTCTTGTGGAATAGTCCAAGCAGAACTTCATGCAGATTCTACTGCCGTTTCCATGCTTCGGAAAGAAGTGGAAGAACAGCTCTGGATTCAGCTTCCCTTATCTCGTATAGCACTCTAGCAAGAGCTATAAAATAACCTTTGTGTGAGCAGAAGATGCCTTCTCTGTGCAAAAAGCACTCTATGGAATTTTTTTAAGCAGCTGAAACTTAAGAGGTGAGTGTTCAAAAGAGGGTATCCTCCCCGCTCCAATTCAAGCACAGAATATTCACAGATAATTTTGTTTTGGAGTGTAAAGCTTGCCTTATTGTTTTCTCTAAGGAACTCGGCAGCATCTTCTTCAGCATTTCCACCAATCTCGCCTATCAGAATGATCCCATCAGTGTGAGGGTCCTTCAGGAAGACGTCCAGGCAGTCGATAAAATTTGTCCCATTGAATGGATCCCCTCCGATGCCTGAAGGGATTCAAAGAGGAATGTGAAGAGCATCACACTGCCTTTGGAGAACAAATCGGGGGGTGCCGACTTTCTGTCATCTTGAATTGAATGTTTCCCTAAGGACAATAGTCTTGCACTTGGTAGCACCAACATCAGTTGTTAAGTAACTTTCAGGTTTTCAGATTTTGTCTGTTTCCAATGAATTATCAGCCCTTCCAGTTTCAGGGGGGGGGGGGAAAGAAACTTGGTACTTAATTCATAAGCACATATATCAGTGGTTCCCAAACTATGGGTCTGGGACACATCCAACCACCTAACTCTCCTAGCATCCACTAAAATTGAGTATTGGGAAAGTTAAGACAGATGAAAGAAGATATTTCTTTACCCAGCATGTAATTGGTCTGTGGAACTCCTTGCCACTGGATGTGTTGATGGCATCTGGCCTGGATGCCTTTAAAAGGGGATTGGACAAATTTCTGGAGGAAAACTCCATCACAGGTTATAAGTCACAACTTTCTGATTTCAGAAGTTGGTTACCTCAGAATGCCAGATGCAAGGGAAGGCACCAGGATGCAGGTCTCTTGTGGTCTTGTGTGCTCCCTGAGGAACCTGGTCTCTTGTGTGTTGTGACCCAATTTTTGTTGGATCACTTGATTAGGCTGTGTGCCACGATGAGGTTATACACGCCAAGGCTTAAACAAGCTGCTACGGCGGGGGAGGCACTGTCGCACAGTCACCATTATAGCCATCCCATTGGCATTTATAAATCAGCCTCTAGGGTCTCTTATGATGTATGTCAGTGGTTCCAAATTGTTTAAAAGATCAAATGGGCCATTTACAGCACAGTCCTATGCATGTCTACTCAGGAGCAGGGTCCAACGTGTTAAACTAGGCTTACTCCCAAGAAAGTGCGTACTGTGAATTAAAGCACCCCACCAGCAGCATGATCACCAACAGTAAGCTTGTCCCATACTTGGGCTCCCACCATTTTGCCACCCTGTTCAAACATGCAAAGTGGGAAGGGACATTTCCAAATAATTTAAGCAGGGTGGGGGAAAACAGTATTTCGTATTTGTATAATATACTGCATTTTCTAGCCAGGGTGGTGTAGTGGTTTGAGAGGTGGACAGACCTGGCAGATCCAGGTTCGAATCTTCCCCCTCAGCCATGAAGCTTCCTGGGTGACCTTGGGCCAGTCGCTTTCTCTCAACCTCACCTACCTCACAGGGTTGTTGTGAGGACAAAAGGAGGGGAGCAGCTGTGTACACCGCCCTGAGTTCTTTGGAGGAAGGGCGGTATCAAAATGTGGAAAAATAAATAAATAAATAAATAACACGCTGACCGAGTCTCTCCCAAACTCACCAACGCAGAAGGACTGGCCCAATCCAACTTGAGTTGTTTGATGAACTGCTTCGTATGTCAGAGTGCCAGATCTTGACACGATACCTAAAGAGGCAGGAGACAAACAAAATGACCGCAGATCCAAACCCAACCCATTAATGGACAAGCTGGCTCATAGGTCAAACAGGACATACACAGTTAGCCCAGAGACATCATATTCAACCAGTATGATCCTTACATGAAAAGGAACACTCCACGTGGCAAGGGAGGCTTATGGGTTCCCTACAACCCAATATACAAGAGATACACATTACACTGTCAGGAGCACCCCCCCCCCACCGGTTCAAAAGGATCCACAAGAGAGGTCACAGGTAACTTCTAAGTCAGTTGGAAAAAGCATCCTCACAAAGAAGACTTCCCATCAGTGGGAGCCTATTAAACCAAGTCACACTGGAGAAGGTTGACATTGTTCCAACCATTACACTTTGAAAACTCACTGCCTTCTTTTTTCTCTCCAACCAAGGCAGAGAGCTATTACTTTTCCAGTCGTTACTAGTTTTTAAAACTTTGTAAAATTAAAAATGTAAGACGTTTTTGGAATAAAAACACAAAATACTGCTTTTTTTTGGGGGGGGGAATACATTTTCAAATACCCCTAGCTATTGCCCCTCACAGGTTGCTCTTGGCTAACACCAGAAGGTTTTGTAGGTGCAGAGCAACCAGGACTGGTCAGGTTGGTTGGCTCTCCAGATGACCCTGCAGTACCTTGCTTCAGTAACTGGGCTCACTCCAGAAGTGGTCGCCTTTGGCCCAAATCCTAACCAAATTTTCAGCTCTGGAATAGCTGTTGCAGTGGGACATGTGCTGCATCCTGCAGTTGGGTGTCACTCACGGAGGCCTCCTCAAAGTAAGGGAATGTTTGTTCCCTTACCTCAGAGCTACATTGCCCTTATTTTGGTGCTGGAAAGTGGGTTAGGATTGCGCACTTTGTGGGTTTTCCCCTCTCAGTGGGCAACAGCTACCCTTCACAAGACTGTCTGTGTTAGGGTATCACGTCTATCAGTCATTGTGGAAGACACTCAAGGTTATATGAAAAGGTCAGGTACGTGGGCTGTGTGCCTTGCATCTCTCCCCCCCCCCCATCCTTGCTTGGTGGGCTGTGGCAGCTTCTCTGCATCACCACAGAAGCACATTCTTACGTCAGGAGGAGCCAGCTGACACCTGTCACATGCCACAAAGTGAAGATGACGGCTCCCATATGTGAACAGATGTTTTTGGGCAGGGCTGAGTCAGGGCTCGCTCAGACATAACTGGGCCTAGCTAGCAGCAGAAGACAACCATTCCTGGGATATGAATTATATTCTTTTTAATGGCCACTGAATTTTTTCAGCAATAACCTATGTGCTTTATCTACAGCAGCTGCCAAAGCATAAAAGAGAATGTATCATTGCAGGGACATCAGCGCATCCCGCGAGTCCCCATCACATCAATGCATGTCTTTTAAGACCAGGGAGCAATGTCAAATGTACAATAGGGTAAACAATCTTTCAATTTTCAGAAGATGTATTGAATAAACTTTGAGATCTTACCAATTCTCCCTTTCTTGTGAATGTGACCGGGCATGATACCAATTTTACATTCTCCAGGCTAAAAAAGAAACCAAACAAGAGGAATTACAGTTTTATTTCAAGTACTTTCCTGCCCTGTTGCAAGAACTGTTCAAAATTTCGCATTGTAAACTACCTTGGCAGAAAGAATGCTTTCAATGTTGACTGGTCTACCTAGAAATCCCTATACAATTTGCCATGGAATGTCTGTACATTGCAAAGAATTCTGGAGAAACACAGGGTTTCTCCACAGGGAGAAACACAGGGTAGAAACACAGGGTTTCAATGGGGCAAAAGCCACAGGGAGAAACACAGGGTAGAAAACACAGGATTTCAATGGGGCAAAAGCCAGGTCTGCTGGGCCCCACTGTCAACCTGCACAAACAGGGAAAAGCAAAAACCATCTCCCTGGGTTGCATCCTGCAAAGAAAGATCAGCCACAGTGGGAAGGCTGTTTCTCAGGAAGCTTGTCTACCATTGCTAAGCTTCTCACTGCAGAAAAAAATCTAGGTTCCCTTGGTAAACACTTGTTAACTAGAAAACAATGATGGGATTATATTATGATGAAATGTAGACCGAGTTATGATTTGACATCCAGTGAATTTCATGGCTGCAGGGCTGAAAACCTGGCATAACTGAGTTATGATTTGACATCCAGTGAATTTCATGGCTGCAGGGCTAAAAACCTGGCATAACTGAGTTATGATTTGACATCCAGTGAATTTCATGGCTGCAGGGCTAAAAACCTGGCTGCAGGGATAAAAACCTGGGTTTCCCTAACCTACGGGACAATATACTTCACAGGCACTGCTGCCCAAGAGCATGGTATACTAAGTTAGGATGATCTCTCCAAAGAGAGGCAAATATATTAACCAGAAGGGACACTCATCTTTAGCAAAAATCAGCCATTAAAACCACAAGTTTAAAAAAAGTCTCGCCATGGGTGGGGTTGTACTAATTGCTTCTCTCACAGTCTCCAGGTTCTTCACCTGTCAAAATGGAGCAGGAACTGTTTGCCTTTGACTTGGTCCCCGTGCAGCTGTGTTGACCAGTTTTAGAATCTGTAGTCGCTCAGACACAAACTTATACCTAATATACACAGGTTAACTGTATGTATGGTTCAAGCAGGACATCAAGGAATTAGCTCTGCTTCAATTCTGCACCTGACTCCTCCCCACCGCTCCATCTCCCACAAAGGCTTGCGGATGGTGGACCTTGAAGGTTTAGTAGAATACAAAGTAGATCCCAGAAGTTTGATGTCTTCCCACCCCTGCTTTAAGGAAACAATCTGAAATATCAGTCACCGCTTTAACTAAACTTGTGCCTTACATTGATAACGCCTGGACAGTTTGGGCCAACCAGCCGAGTCTTAGCCTGACGTAGCAATCTGTGTTTCACGCGCACCATGTCCTGCTGGGGAATACCTTCTGTAATACACACAACAAGGGAGATTTCGGCATCAATGGCTTCATTGATTGCAGCAGCTGCAAAGGGAGGCGGCACATATATCGCTGAAGCAGTAGCACCCGTTTTCTCTTTCGCCTAAGACACAATGACATTAGGACAAACAAACAATTCTCTTAAAACAGTCAGCATGTCATAAGGATACACTCGTCATCTCAACCGCTCCCTAGAATTCGAATTCAATCAGTATCCCAAATCAGGGAGGTGGACTTGCTCTGTGTCACACAACATGGTTTTTCCTCTTCAAGAAGAACACGGAGGACTCAACAAATTCCCCGCAAAGACGGCACTATTAAGGGCTCTCTGAAGTTCTGTCCCACACCACACTCTGTTGCTCTCTCCAGGTGCAAGACCTTCAGTGCATGTACGGAGAGTCCATTGAAATGACAGAGAAAGCAGCAGATGCTCAATAAATCCCTTTGTTCCAAGACACCATGGTTACTGGATCAAGAACTAAATCCTGATGGTGCTAGGCTATCTCAAGGTACAGAGGAAGTACAATGCTGAATGAATTTGCTGGGAAGTGACCGAGGGAGAGGGCAAGATCTGTTTCATTACTTCCCAGAGGCACCTGGATGTTTAACGCAAGCAGCAGGATGTGGGACCAGACAGACACTTTGATCCCTCACGTCCTTCTAATGTTCTTATACAATGGACAGATCTCTGGATCAGGGCGCAGGTTTTTTAAATAACAGTTCCAAATTAATTATTCGCCCCCTCCCCCAATTCTTGTGAATTAAGGTAATATTACCTCCTTCACCGAGTTAAAGACAGGAAGCCCCAAATGAACTTTGCCCCCTTTGCCTGGCGAGATTCCTCCTACTAGGTTGGTACCATATTCCAAAGCTTGTTGACTGTGAAAGGTGCCCTGCAAGAGAAAGAGACATGTGTAACAAAAATGAGGGCAAACTAGGAAGAAAAATGGACTGAGTAGACAGTATTCTGCACAAAACCCACTGAAGGAGATGGAAGCCGTGCAACAGCACAGTATCCAAGCCATTCCAATTTCTAAAATCTAGCACAGTTTGAAGAACCTTTCTCTGAGGTGCTACATTTCTAAACACAGAACTGCTTGGCTTGTTTAATTTTTTTTGAGAGGAGGCACAGGGAAACATGCAATCCACAACTTGCAGACTCAACCGGTACAGTCTAAACTTTACCACACAGTTACTCTGAAGGAGTATACTGGCTCTTGAACTAGACCAGATAAGCCATTCTGCAACCCTCTTATGAAGAAGATACCTCTAAGGGACTAATTCACAAATTAACTAGCTAGAAATGTTCTTGTTCTCAGTACTAAGACTCTCACCTAACCAAGATGGAAATGCATTCCAAATACTAAGCAGAGCACAGGAGACTATAAATACACCACCATTTGCAGGAGAGGCAAATTATGCACTGCTTGAAGCAAACATAAAGGATTTTTTTTTTTCCTAGTTTGCCCTGAGGTTTAAAATTTGAAGAAAATTTCAGAACTAGATATATTAACCAGATAAATAGATTTCAATTCAATTTATTTGCTTAAAACCATAGGTCGTCGCAATACATTAAAAGAAAAACAACAACAAAATATATAACAATAACCAATAAAAGCACTCATCCTTAAGATTTATGGAGTTTTGCACAGATCTTTTTTGCGGCTTTAGCAAACTTTGCTACTTGACAGGTGATAGTAACATCTGTACCCGCAAGCAAACTGCATAGCTGAACAGGCAAGGGTCTATCATGCAATAGTCTAAGTATACCAGCAAGAAATTGATTCCTAGGATGTTCATACAAGGGACAACTAAATAAATAGTGAAAGATATCATCAATAACCCCTAGTCCACATAGACAAACTCTTTGATAAAAGGGGGCATTATTATATTTCCCCTCCAACCAGGCCAATGGCATACACTGAAAGCGAAGGGCCATAACTGCTTTTCGTAACAGAGCAGCAGTTAAATTTATAAAATAATTTTCCAAACCAAAAGGTGTTTTATAAACATGAAACCAAAATGCAGATAACATTTGGGAAATAATACATAAATCCATCCTCTTAGAATAAAGGCTAATTTTTTCTTTGAGCAACTTCTTGATTTCATTAGTAATAGGAGTAGGAAGGGACTCTACAATGAGTCCATATTCATCCATTATAGGTCTAACCAAATTTGCCCAAGACTCTTGTGAAGGATTTTGAAGTTGTTCTAAAAAACATTTCTTTGGAAGGCGGGAATCATTCATGGAGTTCAATTTTAACCAATACCTAATGAGTGCAATATGACAGCTAGCTTCAATTGAAATCAATCCCACCTCAGCTCTTAAATATACAATTGGCGTTGCACGGGGAACAGATAAAAGAGATCTGGGCCAGATAAAAGAATTCTGGGCCAATTCCAAAATAGGGGACTTTGTATATCCCCAGACCTCAGCCCCATAGTTTATTTGAGGAATTATTTTTTTAGCAAACACCTCAACAGCTGGAGCAATTAAACTTCCCCCGCGAACTCTAGTAAATCAAAGTAAAGATTGAGTAGAATGAGTTGCTTTCAAATTAACTGCATTAAAATGGTACTTCCATGAGAGTTGAGCACTAAAATGGAGACCAAGACAACTAAAAGCACCAAGCTGTTCTATAGGTTTTCCATCAAGGTTCCATCTATGAGTTTTTCTCTTTCTCCCAAAAACTACAACTTTAGTTTTGGCATAATTAATAGCCAAATATTCTCTTATGCAATACTTACTCAATTTGAGCAAAAGCCTCCGCATATCCACAAGATAAATAGAAGTTTTAATTGATTAACCATCTTGCCATGTAACTCATTAATCTATTCAAATACACGCACCTGGTCAGGTTGTTGATAGAGGTACCCCTTTGAGATACTCAATTTTACGGTGGAACTTTAAGAACCAAAGTGCACCTCTCCCATTGACCGAAAAGTAGGGAAGGTCTTTTGTCACCTCTCGATCCTTTATTACAATAATGTACCACCACCAAAACAGCCTCAAAAATAGGAACATGCAATGTAAATAAAAGTTTTCCCCAGCTACACACACAAATCTCAATTAATCAACTAAAGCTTTTGTTTGATATCCAATGTTTGACAGACCATGAGAAAAATGCAAGGAATAGGTTGGTCACTCACTCAAACACACACCTGTTTGCCAGTAAAGCCCTGACAAATAACCTTTGTATCCTTAGTGATATAAAGATTTTTTCGCGAGGCTGCGTAGGAACAGTGCCGTACTCCATTTTTCTGCACTAGAAAGAAAAAGAGGGAAGATTAATCATTTCATTTTCCCCAGCATCTACAAAAAGTTCAAGCCAAATCACATTTTTGCCAGTCCACGAGCAATTGTTTGGGGCCCTCGTAGAACTGATTGGTTCCTGTCTAAACAACATGATCAACCATTCAGCAAGGCTAGGTGCTTTGATTTAAATAGGTGCCATTAAATCAATGGTCTCAAGGTTTCCAGCCCCACTGGATACCAGAACAGTAAAGTACTTTATATGCATCATCCAGTATTATTAATTCCACAAACGAAGACCAAAATTACTCACAGGACAAATTACTATGACAATTTGCAGAAACCAGTACAAAGCAATTTAGTTTAACACATTTCTACCCAGCCAACAGGTGTACACATTTGATCCCTGTTGCATACGTGCAACTTTGGGTAGAAATGGTTTAAGCAGCGACACTATATTCCAGTGTTAAAACACACTAACATTGTGAACTGACAACATGCAGCCCGAACCCTGGAAGCAAAGATACTTCAGACCAAAAAGTAATCTCTGCCACTACCTTCTTCCTTGTCCACCTACGATCTTACCAGCTGTCCACCTACCAGCTGTAATTTTTCACACAACAGAGATAGAACAAGGCTGTGTATTTTTCGCACAACAGAGATAGAACACAGAGGTGCAAGGTGATGGAGGATGCTGAATATTTATATATGGCTGTTCAACAAAACAGTTCACAAAGCACTTTACATAGCATAAAATAGATAAATCCCTTAGCTGAATAAATGGTTTAGATGTGGCTACAAGCCTATGTCGACATCTTCTTTTTTTAAAGAACAGTTTCATGCCTAGGACTTTATCGCCAGGAACACCAACATTCCTGGAAATTTTGTACCTATGGTTCAGAATCCAGCCATCTTCCTAAGATCTTATGACTTTGGGCAAGGTCAGTACCATTGCCTCATCATCCCCCAAACACAGCAAACATATTTGCTATTCTAAGGCCTGGGTCCTTATCAGCCCTGTTATTTTTCTCATTCCAGCATGGAAAAAAAACTGACCAGTGCTTACAAACTTCTTACTCAGGGTGTGTCATTCCTTAATCCTTATACCATTTGTCAAGAAAGTACAGAACTTTTTGAAAGTGGGAGACTTGATATTGGTTCATAAGACTACAAAGAAACAGTTTCAATAGACATACTGCTTGGGCATCCCTTATCTGAACTGCTTGGGACAAGAAGTATTTTGGATTTCAGGTTTTTTCGAATAGACTGCTTGGATATACATAATGAGAGATCTTGGGGATGGGGCCCCATGTCGAAATACAAAATACATTTATGTTTCATATACCCCGTTATACATATGGCATGAAGGTAATTTATATAATATTTTTTTTAAAAAAACTGCATGAAATAAGGCTTGTGCATGAAACACAATTTGTGATTTCTTTAGGCAAAAAAGTAAATAACGGTCAAGTTGGTGCACAAAAAAGTTCTGTGTTTTGGAATATTCCATATAAATTCCGGATAAAGGGTGTTCAACCAGTATTGTCCTTTCTAGAGTCAACACTCTCCATTTCAGCTCCATGTGAAACAGTAACCAGGATCCAGAACTATCCATAGAAACTGCAAATAAAAACAGGTTACAAAAAACTAAACTATGCACAAAGGTGCCATTTGACTTTCGTTTTACTGCTTCACAGCAAATGTGTGTGCTTTGCCTCTCACCACTTACAGGCTATAAAACAATTATGGTCAAGTTCAAATGCCTCCTCTCCAATTAGCATTCAGCTAGACCAGCCAGATGCAAGGGAGGGCACCAGGATGAGGTCTCTTGTTATCTGGTGTGCTCCCTGGGGCATTTGGTGGGCCGCTGTGAGATACAGGAAGCTGGACTAGATGGGCCTATGGCCTGATCCAGTGGGGCTGTTCTTATGTTCAGCTATTTTCAACCACTGTGCCGTGGCACACTGGGGTGCGGTGAATGGTCCCCAGGTGTGCCGCGGGACTTTGGAAGAGGGTCATTTATCAGTAGAACCACTGCGGGATGTGAGCCCCCATTGACAGCACAATGTGCCTTGTCAATTGTCAAAAAGCTGATGGTGTGCCTTGACCATTTTAGTGCCTTGCCAGTGTGCTGCGAGATGAAAAAGGTTGAAAATCACTGAGCTAGACACAGGACTTTGCCTTCATATCTAAAATGAAAGGGCTGCCAAGACAACTCAAACAGCACCATGCGCTCAATCCACCCAGGTAAACCTGGTAATCTTGCATGTGGGGCTTGGGATAAAATCCACAGCTATGATAACTGGGTGATGAGTGCAATACCCCAAAAAGAGTTTACTACTGTGGACAGGGACAAGTTGCGAGCAGCTTAAATGTGGTTCTCTAAGACAAATGCCCTGAAACACAATTAAATCACCCACCACCACGATGAACACAACAAGAATTAGGTTTATCCTGCTCTAGATGAGTGGGCTGCAGAAAAGTGCCTTGGAAAGGCCATGTGCAACTACCTGTCCATGCTGTAAAATGGGAACCTTAGGGGAAAGGATTGAAAAAGCACACTACCAGTAGCAGGGACACTGGAACTTGTGCTTGCTTGATAGAAAGCACTGTAGGAACATCCCACTCCTGCAAACAAGATGCCCTTCTTTTACACTATGCTTGTATAAGTGCAGACAGCATATAAAGCATAAGGAACAAATGGTCTTGGCTTTATGCATTGCTCAGCAACATGCACAGTTTTCTCTTCCAAATGCTTTTTCTGTTTGGTTTTAAATAAAGCATGATGGGGGGGGGGCAGTCACATACCACAATGATCAGGCTCAAGAAGAGCCCAGGCTTAAATTTAAAGAATGGTTAAGTAGTTGTGTATAGCAATTGCAAGGCACTTTTTTGCAGCCTGCTGTCTTCCTGCCATCTAGGTCAGGCTGCCTTGGGTCTTTTTTAGGGGAAAAGGGAAAAGCAGGGGAACAAAGTTGTAAAACAAATTTTTAAACCTCATTTTTGTTGTTTCGATGGCTATGATGATTTAGTTTAAGTTTTGAGGATTTGTGTTCATAGAAGTACATTCCAAAGCCCAAGAGCATAAAAGCTTTTTAAAAATAGTCCAAATTAATCTTACTTAAACCTCATGGTTTTTTAGGCATTTGTAAAATCCTGGCAGGCACTTTGGCTCTTGGTGTAAAACAGTACCGCAAAACAGATTATTAGAAAACAAGGATTCTGTGTCCACCAGCTGTGGCTGGCTATTTATCAAGTCCATGAATTATGTGCAATTAGTGTTAATATCCAGCGTATAGCAGCTGCAAGTTAGTTGTAGTCCTGCCTGAGGTTCATGCTGTTTTTCATATCCAGCCCTCAGTGATAAAGAGTTAAGATTATTCTGTCCTCCAGCAAAGAAAGTCTCCCTTACTGCTGCAGCCTCCCATCCTTTAGCAGCAGGTGACCACATTCAATGAAGCCTCAGTTGCCATGGAAGATGCAAGAATACATGAATATTTGCTGCAAAATCATTACCAGAGCTCAGCTTAAACTCTGTTGTACAGTCGATTCGGTCTGCTAGCTTTTTTTAAGCAGGACATCAAATTTCTCTATCTTATGCCAACCACATGGGACTCAAAGGACCACAAGAAAGATGCCCTAGTAAACACTCAGCTAGTTCTGCACTGCAATGCACTTGTACTGCATATGGCAGGGGAAGGCAACCTACAGCCCGCGGGCTGGATTTGGTCTGCCACCCAAAATCATCCGGCCCATAGTCTCAAAAAGATATATCTACCCAGCCCACAGTGGGCCTAAAAAAAGAATTCAAGTTCGTACTTCTCTCTCTGTAAAGCTTACAGTATAAGCAGGTCGAAGCTTCCTTTAGGCATCATTCTCTGTGTCGGTATGCATCTCTCCCACTGCACCCATCTCTTTTTTCTTAGCTCTGTGGCCTTATTGGGAGGTTCACACATGCATATAAATGCGCATGCATTCTTAATATTGAGGGACCCAATGTTTGGCCCCTGTACAGAAGAAGGTTGTCGACCAAGGGGCACAGAGCTCCTTTATTGCACAGAGCCACCAATAAAGTGAAGATCCTGGGAAAGGTGTGGAAAGAAGCACAGGGGGGGCAGTGGTAAAGCACAGCTAAGTTTTATGTCACAAGCATGGGATATTGACTGACAAAAGATCCTGCAACACAGAACATGGACAAAGCTCACAATACTTTCATGAGCATAAAGAACTGTACCCTTAATAGGCCTTATTACAGCAACTGATTTGCACAGCTCTCCTTTTTTGAAATTAGATACTTAATTGCCAATCGTAGCATGGTGACCTGATGACCTGAACCTGTGTATGTGTGTTTGCTCAGGAATAACCTGTTACATTTAAACTGGATGACTCTCAAGTCAACATTCCATCCAGAAACTAACCATGCTTGCTTGGACTTCACTGTTTTCAATGAGCCAGCTCTGAACCTGGTTAGTAGGACACCTTTAACCTATGCCTGTGTGTATCCATACATAAATCCTATGACACACAAGAGACCTACTCTCTGGCCATATATCGGTAAACACAGAGCTAAGTCCTGAAGTCCTTGATTCTATTCAGAAACCAGCACTGCTGATTTCAATGGGGTCCTTCTCCAGCCAGAGAGCTGCACCCTGGCTTCATCCCTTGAAAGCAGGAGGGCTGATGCCTGAACAAGGAGGTCATAAGGGTGCAGACCAAAGGCCCATACAGTCCAGCTTCCTGTGGCAAGGAGTTCCATGGCTAATTACATGCATAAGAACAGAGCCTTGCTGGATCAGGCCGAGGGCTCATCTAGCCCAACTTCCTGTGTCAAGGAGTTCCACAGGCTAATCACATGCATAAGGACCTAGGAAGAGCCTGGCTGCTGGCTCAGGCCAAAGGCCCATCTAGCCCAGCTTCCTGTGGTAAGGGGTTCCACAGGCTATATATGCATGAGGGCATAGGAAGAGCCCTGCTGGATCAGGCCGAGGGCTCATCTAGTCCTGCTCCCTGTGGCAAAGAGTTCCACAGGCTATACATGCATGAGGACATAAGAAGAGCCCTGTTGACTCAGGCGAGAGATCCATCCAGTCCAGCTTCATGTGGCAGGGAGTTCCACAGGCCCACTACTCAAAGGCCTGGCCCTTCCTCGCAGGGAGGTCCCACTGCACGAGGGGAAGCAGAGCCTCCTCCTCCTGGCCCTGCCAGCGAGGCTCTCAGGCAAGCAGGCCAGCAGCATCCCCAGGTGTCCAGCCTCTCCCATTGCTTTCAATGGGCCTACTCGCGAGTAACCTTGCACAGCCCCGACCCTGGAGGGAGGGGCGCAGTGACCCCCACCCTGGGGGGGTCAGGTCACGTGACAAGTAGGGGCAGCCCAGCCAGCCAGTCAGTCACTCACGGAGCAGGAGGAGGCGGCCCAGGCCCCGAGCAGCTGCAACCCCCGCGCCGCCCCCACAGCAAGACATGGTCGCCTCCGCCGTCCCCTCCCGGCTGCCAATGACAAGGGGGCCTTTCCTGGCCAGTCACACTACTGCGCCTGCGTCAAGAGGGCTTTAGTTGTCCAAGGAGAACGCCTGAAAAACTTAGCCAGGAGAAACCACTTCGTAGGCCGATTAGCGCGCGCACGCGGTTCTTCTTCATCTCCACGAATGCTCTGTGAGTTTTTTTTATCTTTACGGGCGCTCTATGGAGCGCTTACTGCTCTGGGGATAAAACAGGCACCTCAAACACAGCCCTCCCCCTCATGGTAACGCCAGGAATAGCCGAAGGCAGGGAACTATAAAGGACCCCTGGGACTTCCTCCACCGAAAGGGCTTCCGGGGATTGTAGTTTCTCTCTGGGGTTTGCCGTTTGCCTCTACGCCGAAAGCGTTTCTGGGGATTGTAGTTTACCTCTGGGAGGGGTTGTAGTTTGCCTCCACAACCGAAAGGGTTTCTGGGGACTGTAGTGTGTGAAGGGAGAGTGGGTGGTGGAGGCTGCAGACTGGGGAGGCTTGCTTGGTCTGTGTGCTTGGGAAGGGGGTGCTCAAAGGTTGCTATCCAGCCTCCTCTGGGTGCATGAGGCTATTGCTGCTGGATCAGACCCAGAACATCCCTCTAGGCTGCAATCCTACCCACACTTTCCTGGGAGTAAGCCCCATAGACTAGAATGGGACTTTTGAGTGGACATGCCTAGGCTTGGCCTCCTAGCCTGCATCCTCTTTCACCAAACAGGCCACCCAGATACTTTCAGAACCTTGTAAGCTGGAGTCCTCCCTCCTTCCCACCCCTGGGGCTTGTGCCCAGTGCTTGTCCATCACAGGTATACTGCCACTGAAGCTGGAGGCTCCACAAAGCCATCCTTAGGGCCCTTTGCAGGGTCTTGCAGTGCCTGGTGCTGCTCTCTCTTCTGCTGTTTCCTCTTCCTAGAGTGGGAGAGGAGGAAGTGTGAAGGAGAACAGAGTGGTGGGCTACAGCAGTGGTCTTTGACCTTCTTCGTGTCACAACCCCTGTATCAGTCCCTTCCCCATTGCTGAACTCAGGCCTCCTTGTTGGGCCATCAGCCTTCAACCAGTCGAGGGATAGGCAGCAGGGAAGAGCAGTGACACAGCTAGAGGAGGTGCAAAGCACTAAGTTTTGCAGGGAGCTTCACCATACCGTGCAAGTGGCCTCCCCACCCAGCCATTCCAGGCATATGCTTCCATTTTGCTCCCACCACCCAGAATGGCTCCAAAGGGGCGGGGAGGGGCTGCTTGCACACCACAGTGAGGCTCCCTGCCAAACTTAGTGCTTTGCACCCCCTCTAGCTATGCCACTGGGGAGGAGAAAACATCAAAGGGTCCCCTGGAACCTAACCCCATTTTACCCATAGGCTCAGTGATTCAGTGAGACTGGGTTCCCCACCATTGATTTATCTTCCCCCTCCTCCATTATAATTGGGCTGTCCCAGCGTGATAATTGGGCTCTCTCGTATCTTGAAAATATGAACAAGATTTGTGCATGTTCTGTCATTTGCAGCTCATGAGTTTCTATGTGAGAACAAAGTGCTTATTTCTGGCCATCATCTGCTTCATGATGTCACCTCCTGCTTAATGATGTCATTTCTGGCCCGCAGCAGGCACCATGAATTCTAACTTCACCTTCTGTATGAAACAAGTTTGATGTCCCTGACTTAGTGGTTTGTCTATATGCTGAGCCTCATACTGCTTTCTCTTCTGCCTGCAGCAGATTCAGGCACCCTCCCCATATGTTAATTTCTCTTCCAATATCTTATTCACAGTTGCACTCAAAAAGCTACCAAGTCTCCTTCAGGCTAGCTGTCAAGGGTCCCTGGAACTGCTTTCAAATGTAAATTCCTATCATAAGATGTTTAGATTCCCCTGCCTCACCTCCACACCATCACAGAGGCCTCACTTTGAGATATCACCAGCATTGTTGCCTGTCGGGTCTTATCAAAGTGGACTTTGATTTATGCAGTAAATTCAGCTGGGAAGACTCAATCCTGTCCTGCCATCCCCCCATCTGTTAAAGGTGATCTTGACATTTGATGGGGTTTTGTAACAGTTGAGCAGTTCAGAGGCAGAGATGACAAAAACTTGTTCCACTGACATTCTCCCTTTTGGCCGGTATTCAGTCAAGCGTGAGACCCCTATTCGTTTGCAGTGTTTATTTTTCCCCAGAACTCGTCTGATCTCGGAAGCTAAGCAGGGTCAGGCCTGGTTAGTACTTGGATGGGAGACCGCTTGGGAATAGGTGCTGTAGGCTTATACCATAGTCTCTCAAGACTGAAGGTTGCCAACCACCATTTTCCCAGCAATTCAGATGTCAAGCTGCAGTCCATCCATGCAACTTCAGGAAGTGTTCACTTTGGGGAGCACACAGGAGCTTAGCTGACTTTCCCAATGGCTGAGCCATTGACCAATTAGGGACAGAACAAACGCAAAGAAGATGGGCTGAACTGTTATGGGAAAATCCTCCCCCCCCCCACTTTTTGCTATACTTTTCTTCCTATTCCTGGTTATGCTTGTTTACTTGATCTCCCCCCCCCCCCCCCGTCACACACATCCTAGAAGGAAAGCAATAATCTCACTTTGGGTGCAATCCAGCCCTTCACTTGGGCCGGTGCAAGTCCCTTGCGCCAGCCTAGGAGGGTTGCAAACATGCTGCTCCGCTCTCCTTGGACTTCTGAGCAAGTCCAAGGAGACCCATTGGGCCAAAGGTGCCTTACCCAGGGATAAGGGGAAAAGTTTCCCCTTGCCTCTGGCCGAGCTGCCTTGGGCCTCTATAAATGCGCTGGATACAGCACAAGCATCTTGGCTTGCCTGTTCCAGCGCAGGATAGGATTGCACCCTTTGTAATCTGCTTGTGCATCTTTTCATTCTGTGTTTGCTCTCCTGTACTTTGTACCAAAACATTACATTATACCTGCCTCTTGCATTAACCTGTATAAACCTCATCTTAAGTTGTCAAGGCATCCCCTGCCACCAGGATGCTAATGTGTATGTTAACCCTGCTAGCCCTGTTTACCTACGTTCTGACTAAGAATTAGTCCATTCACATCAAGTTATCCGTTCACACATTAAAGCAGCCCAGCCCAAGTTGCACATTTTTTTCCCCAACCGAGTAACTTGCACATAGAAGCAATTCCAAAAATCATTTAATAGTAAGGGATTTTCACCAAGTTGTCACGCCCCTGATGTAACACACTTGCCAGGATAGTGTCCGCTTTGGCTCACAGTACTTCCAGACCTTTGTAAGACAACAGGAAGCTATTTGCACTTTGAACTCTCCCCCCTCCCACATTTCTTCCCCTTATCTCATTGTTAAACACTGGGTTGGAAGAGCAGGGAATTCCTAAAAATCCTTCTCTTTCAAGGTGACCCTTTTTCCTGATTTCTTTGACTGCACCAAATACATTCTGCACAACACAACCACCCTGAAAGCCATGTACATCTCACACTATTTTTAGGGCAATGGAACACATCTCTATTATTTCTCTATATGCAATATCTCCACATTTGTTCTTTTGTAATAAAGCAATATTATTGGAAATTATTTCTCTCATAGCCCAATCCTACCCTGCACTGTGTCCAGGAGGTGGCTGCCACACAATTGGGAGTAAGGGGATTTATTTCCTCTTACCCCGTGTAGTGTGGCAGCCACCCTGATGGGGCGACTTGGATCTCTGCCAACGATTTCACTGGTGCAGATCTGAGCAGCCCAGTGTAACTGTTACCCTGCATATGTCTGATTTCGTCTGATCTTAGAAGCTAAGCAGGGTCAGGTCTGGTCAGTACTTGGATGGGAGACTGCCTGGGAATACCGGGTGCTGTAGGCTTATTCCATGATCTCGGAAGCTAAGCAGGGTCAGGCCTGGTTAGTACTTGGATGGGAGACCGCCTGGGAATACCGGGTGCTGTAGGCTTATACCATGATCTCGGAAGCTAAGCAGGGTCGGGCCTGGTTAGTACTTGGATGGGAGACCGCCTGGGAATACCGGGTGCTGTAGGCTTACATCATAGTCTTCCGAAACTGAAGGTTGTCAACCAGTGTAACACTGGGCTGCCTGGGAGGGGGGTTAGAATACAGCCTAGATCACCAAGGTGGGTGGCAACCCCCTCCTGGGCCCAGTCTGCTCACCAGTCTGCCCTCCCCGCACCTGAAATGCCACTGGTCCACCCTCCCCAATTCCCTGTTTCAGCCTCCCTAGGCTGGTGTGAACTCACCCTTGGCAGGCTGGAATCCAGTGCAGGGAGGCTGGCATGTCTCCTTGTACTGGGGTGGGTAGGCGGGGCCGAGGAAGGGGTGGTGGTGGACCCGATCTGCCAACATGAGGCTGCTCAGGCCTGTGCCAGCCATTTTGCTGGTGCAGGCCAAAGTAGCCCCATAGTGGCTTTCCCCAGGGCAAGCTGTCAAATGTCCCCTTACCTCAGGGAAACCTCCAGCAACCTTGTTTCCTGCTCGCAGCATGGACAGTTCAGTTAGGATTGGGCTGCCTGCCCTTCAAAGTGAAGAGGGAGATTAGAACATGAAGGACATTAACATCTCCCAACATCTCTTGGGCAGGAGGTCTGGTCTAGAGGGTAGAGCCTCCGTTTGCCTGAAAATAACAGCTGAAAGTCGCCAGTTCGAGGCCACCGGCACCGTGAACGGCGAGACCTTGAAGCAGCTGACAAGCCAAGCCGAGTTTTTCCATCTGCTCTTTGGTCGCCCTTCAAGTGAGATATGAAGGATTGTCAGCTTGCGTGGGAGGAAACTGGAGGCCAGAATGTGATACCAGATCATAAAAGGATCCATCTGAAATGTTGTAGTTCTTGAAAGACAGAACCTTCTTCAATTGTAAAAATCCCTATAGGTATTTAGTATAGCCTGCCTGTGTGAACCGCCTTGAAATAAAGTCTGAGGAGAAATCTGAAGACCATGAAAGGCGGTATATAAATACCTGTATTATTATTAGTATTATTTATCTCAGCCCTAATCTAGGGGAATAGGCAGATTGCCCAGCTATCATCATTTCTACTCAGCCGCACATCTCTAAGCCATTCTGCGCCACTCAGAGCTTGGCTTCCCAGAAGTCAGTTATCATCACTAGTGTTCTGGAACCGTCACCAGGCAGCCATAGAAAGGCTCCACACAGTGGCGCAAAGAATTAGAAACTTGATCCTGTAGTCCGTCATCCTTGGCCAAGAATTCTCTAATTCTCGTTTAGAGGTCCTTAATACATAGATGTCCTTTTAGAGGTCCTTAATACATAATACATAGAACGACAGTTCCCAGGATCCTATGGGGGATAGGGAGCAACTGTTTAAGCCTATAGGACAGATGTGCCTTCTTAGTTCTCTCCCTGCTCATTAAAACTCCTTTAAAGTCCACTAGGTGTCACTAGTATTTCATGGCATGAAGATCCAACTCAGTTTAAAATATCTTGTCAGATGCAGCCATGCCTATTTTTTCTTTCAGTTATTTTGCAGTATAGTGCCTCCCCCCACACTTATATAGAGGTATCAGGGTAAAAAATTAAGCCCCTTCTCTGCTAAGATCTGCAAGGCAGTGAATTAATAAAAGAACCCAGGTGACATATCAGCCGGGCATAGGTGAGCAGTTCTCCCTATCTTTTAAATAATGCTGGATCATCCTTCAAGGGTATCTATATGACTAAACTGACACTGGTTCTCTACAATGTCACCCTCCTCAGATATCTGAAATGGGACTCCTGGTGGAGGCAGGCAGAATCCGAAGCAGTGGCTCCGATCATGCCCAAATGCAGCCTTCTTTCAGTGCCAAAACAGACACAAATGGATATTATATTTCTATGATTTCCAAAGTTGGCTTGCTAATCCATTCCCCTCTCAATGAAGTCTCTGCTTTCGGAGCCCTTGGTCAATTTTTCACTTTTTTTCTCGAAATAGCACGGACAGATAGTTTTCACTGAGATTTGATGTCTTCTCAGACCTTTAGGTAGACAGTGGTGTGATTTATATATATCACATATATCACATTATATATTATTAATATATATTAATAATAATGAATGCATGCACTGAGCATCCTCATGATGTTTGCTGCTTGGAGCAATTTCAAGCAGCTCACAGATGGTGGCCATAAACACATCTGTATGAAGCCTGGAAACTGAGAAGTGTGTCCCTTCCCTGATTTGCTTACTTTGGAGAACCAGCATTTATCTTCTGGAACATTTGTTGTAAAGCAAGATAAAGAACCACTAAATAGAAGCTGAGAAAAACATTTTAATTTCCTGAGGCCTGGGGGTACTCCCTTCTCAAAGAACTTGTGAGGGGGGAGGCTTTCCTACAGCCCAATCCTCTGCACATTTGATTCTGAATCAAAGTCCAGTCATTTCATTTATTTAAAGCAGTGTTTTTCAGCCAGTGTGCCTTGGCACATTGGTGTGCCATGAATGGTGCACAGGTGTGTCGTGGGAGTCTGGAGGACAGTGGCTGAAAATTGCTGGTTCTGCCGCTCTGTTTCTAGGGCAACTGTCTATATAGTAACAAGCTGTCTGTTCTTCCACCAGCTCTTAGAGGGACAGACAATTCATGACTACAGTTGCCCTACAAACAGAACCACACAACCCAGAAGAGTCTCCCAGAAGCTGGAATTGACATCACAAGAGGTGAAGACCGCAGAGAAGACCGCAGAGGACAGTGTGCCATGTGAAGAAAAATGTTGAAAATTGCTGATTTAGAGCATTTATAAGGTGCCCTTCAGCAGAACTTCCCAGGGCAGCATACACATCACAAAAATAACACAACACAATGACTTTAGTATAGAAAGAAATGAGCAGGGGTAACTACACCCCCACTAAGACTGAGCAGAATGGTCAAATGTAGCCATTCGAAATGGCAACCCAATGTGCTAGAATGTCTGGGCCAAGTCTTTACTTGGCACTGAGAACTTGGTGCCAGCCAAGTCAGTGGAGGACATTCCACATGTGTGGCCTCTTAAGCGTGAGCTTAGCATCAGCCCTGATGAAAGGGGAGAATCAGGTCAGAACCACCATCCCCAGAGATGACCCCAAATCCAGACAGTAGGCTGGAGATCTCAGAGTCAAAGGCCCCAGATACAGCACTGTGGAGCCCACGCCTTCCCCCCAAACAACCCCTTCCATACTAAGCACCTTGTGCTCCCCTGAGCCTGCACACCAGGGCTGTAACAAAGTAGAAATGGAGAAAGGATTCCAGGAGAGAGGGCTTTCCCCTGAAGCCTCACAGGGAGTCAGCACCTGGAGAGAATGAAGGCCTCTTTCCACCTCTGGCTCTTGTTGGAGTAAGTTGCTCACTCTGAGCTCTCCATGGTTCTGCAACCAAAACCTACCTTTGAAACCTCACACTGGACCTCATGGTTTTCTGCTCGCAGGACAGGACAGGGCAATTTTCTCTGTTGCCACCTGCCTAACCTCAGGGCAACATGGAACATGGCTTTTGATGACTGATATGAGGATCAGGCAGGGTCAACAGCACTGACTCCCAAGCACCTGTGCATTAGAGCATGGGCCTAGAATTGCTACTGAAATTGCTAGAATCCAAAATAATTTGGAGGTTCCTTCTCAGACAAAATGTCAGAAAGCCAACTGATTTTCCTAAGATGAGACACATTTCTCAGGAAGAAGAGGGCTCCAGGCACACCTCAACTGCCACTGGATTTTAAGCCTGTAGAGTTCCAAGGGAACCTGGACGTTCTTCTGTAGGCAAAACAGATGAGAAATTTGAAGGGAAACAGGAAAAAAAAGTTGCAGAATAACTAGTAGAAACCAGAAACATGAGAGAGGGGCTTGTTTGGCAGGCCAGCACAATTTTAGCCCAGCACCCAAGACCAAGCCAGAACTGTGGTCTAGCAATGATTTTTAACCACAGTAGCTAATTTAAGTCTCTGTAGCCCATCCAACATGATGGTATTATTCATACAGGCAGTTCTCATTATCCACTAGGGTTAGGTTCCTAGAAACTCTAGAGGATTGTGAATTCACAGATATGAACCATTGATCCTATGGGATCAATGGGGTTAGGTACAAGAGGTACCCAAGGTGGGAAAGGAGTGCCATCAGAAGAATTCAGCAGAGACCCTCAGGAGGCCAGCAAAGTGCAGCAGGAAGTGCCAAAATATATCCGGATGCTGCAGAGACCTTCCAGAGACTGCCGGGACCTTCAGAATGGTGCTAGTGACCCGCACTGACCAGTAGAATCTTTTGCCAGCCATTTTAAAGGGGTCTGTGCTGGTCACAGGAACCAATTTGAAGGTCCCTGCAGCCTCTGGAAGGTCTCTGCATAGCAGATAATTAGAGGCACAGATCGTGACAGAAAGTTGCAGTTTTGCTCCTCGCAGATAACCAAGTTCGCACATAAAGAGAACGGAGTGTAAATACCAAGGTTTCCACAATTTTGGTCACTAGTGATGTCACCCCCCTCCAGGTGTCACCCAGTCCAGTCCACCCCCTGCCCCCTTTAATTATGCCACTGGATCAGTCCAAGTCCATGGAGCGAAGCATTCTTCAGTTTCCAACAAGGGTCAGATATCAGATGAGTTTAGGTTTAGACCCTAAACCTTCAGAGTTTATACAATCTGCTTTGAACATATGCCATGTGCAGGAAAGCTAGAATAGAAATTTTTTTAATGCATAAGTATTTGGCAACATACATGGGAACTTGCAATGAAAAATACCAAGCTGTTGGTAAGGCCCTTTGAATCTCAGTTCTGCCAAAAGGTGGATTGTGATTTGCAGAGCAGCAATGAGTTAAGGACTTCTTGAGGTCAAACGCAGGTTTCTTCTTTCCCTCTTTCTGACACCCTGATGCTGTTTCAGACTTAATCAACCTGTGCATTGCTAGTACCCACGGCTTTTCCACTTCGCTGCAATGAGCCTTTGATGTCCCCCAATGTTTTAACACTGAGGATCTTTAGAAGAATGGAGAAAACCCTCTAGGGTTGATCTGCCTCTTGGAGGCAGAGATGCCAAATGGAAATTGCCAGGTGTCTGCACAATCCCATTTTGGCTGTCTCAGCAAAGCCGTCTGTGTTTGTAACCAGATGCCCAGCTGGGAGAAGAATGAGTCCCTTTTGCTTCTGGGGGTTTTGTTTTCTTTCTGAGCTGGTGGACCAGCCACGTTTAATTGACCCTGGTTAATAATGCCACGATGCAGATATAGTCCTTCTGGCAAAGCCCAGCGTATAAAACCAGCACTGCAGAAGCACCCTAAAGAGTGTTGGATGGATGTTTTTCTCTTTCTGTAAGGTTTTTCTGCAAGGCAAGATTTGGGATCTTGTGACAGGGATGTGGTGGGTGGTTGGATCTGGCCTGGGAGGGGGTAGATCAGTAGCACCAGAACATACCATATCCTATCCCCTTCCCAGGCCTGATCCAGCAACACAAATCAACACAGACTTGTGCCAGCTATATAGCTGGTGCAGGTTCGAGTTGACACATAGCAGTTGCTGGGTCTTACCCTGGGATAAGACAACAAACGTCCCCTTATCCCAGCACACAAAATTCCCCTGCAAGATACAGCAGAAGCCACACCAGTACCACTACATGGGCATAGGAGAACTTAGGGAGGAATGGGCTGTAAATCTTCAAAATAAAAATAGTCTCACTCTGGTGGGAATTCTGGGAAAATTTGCTGCCAGCCAAGAGGAACCCAAAAGAGAAGTGATAAGTGTCATCTCAACCTTCAAAAACGGAAGGATGCCCACATTTTGGGGGGGATGGCATTTTGTTGTCTGCCACAAATACTCTTCAAGTTGTTGCTTTGGAGCTCTGGGAATGGCTTTTAAATGCCTGACACTGCAATATTGTTGAAGCGAGTGAGCTGAAATGGGTAAAATCACTTAGGTGGGGTGTGGGGGACCACGGAGCAGTGAGTACCCCATGCAAAAATGGGACATAGCTATCATACACCTCTCTCTCTCTCTCTCTCTCTCTCTCTCTCTCTCTCTCTAAGAAAGCCTTTGCTGAAAGTTGCTGGGAACCTTACCCTCCACCCTTGGTTAATTTGCCCCCCTCCCAACTGAAATCTGAAATGCCAGTGATGGCCAGAGCAATTTCTTTTCCCATGACGGAACATAAATGTATGTGGGGGGGTGTTGCTGCCCCCATTGTTGTTTTAGCTCTGATGCAAGCCTCTCTCCCTCTGACTCCTTCACTCTCGTTTCTCCTTCTGCAAGAACAGCACATTTTTGTGGGCAGTTTGACTGGAAATTCCTCACCTAAAAAGTGCCCATTTCTCTGCTAACTTCCAGGAGCAACAGGGAAAGAATGTGGGACGTCTCGCAGTGAAACAGTATTTCAGCTGGAAAGGGCACCTGGAGGCATCGATCTCTGTTCCGAAAACAGAGAACCTCTTGGGCTGGACATGATGCACTGTACATGGGCACTGGATTGCAACCATGTTGCAAGGGCTGCACCCACTTGGCTATTTTCAAAGGAAAAGTTCCTGTGAGCACCTGCTTCTCTTTCCTTCTTTCCTCTGCCAGCCATCCAAACCTGCTGCAAGTAAGAACATAAGAACAGCCCCACTGGATCAGGCCATAGGCCCATCTAGTCCAGCTTCCTGTATCTCACAGCGGCCCACCAAATGCCCCAGGGAGCACACCAGATAACAAGAGACCTCATCCTGGTGCCCTCCCTTCAATCTGGCATTCTGACATAACCCATTTCTAAAATCAGGAGGTTGTGCATACACCTCATGGCTTGTACCCCGTAATGGATTTTTCCTCCAGAAACTTGTCCAATTCCCTTTTAAAGGCGTCTAGGCTAGACGCCAGCACCACATCCTGTGGCAAGGAGTTCCACAGACCGACCACACGCTGAGTAAAGAAATATTTTCTTTTGTCTGTCCTAACCCGTCCAACACTCAATTTTAGTGGATGTCCCCTGGTTCTGGTATCATGTGAGAGTGTAAAGAGCATCTCCCTATCCACTCTGTCCATCCCCTGCATAATTTTGTATGTCTCAATCATGTCCCCCCTCAGGCGTCTCTTTTCTAGGATGAAGAGGCCCAAACGCCGTAGCCTTTTCTCATAAGGAAAGTGCCCCAGCCCCGTAATCATCTTAGTCGCTCTCTTTTGCACCTTTTCCATTTCCACTATGTCTTTTTTGAGACGTTTCCCAGGGAAGCAGAATTAGTTTGCTCTCTCAGCACCACTTCACACAGGGATGTACCTGACTCAGTGAGACAGTCTGATGTATAGTTGTGAGGGTGTCGGACTAGGAACAGAGTGGTCTGGGATCCAACTGCCCCTCAGTCATGAAGGTCATAAGAACATGGGGAACACCCTACTGAATCACACCACATGGGACCTACCAAACAGACTGTCCTGTTTGTCACAGCAGCCACTAGACGGCTCTGGGAAGCCCACAAACAGGAGAGAAAGGTCTCCACCATTGTGTCCCTGCAGCTGGTATCTGAAGCTCATTGGTTGACTCTGGTGAGCCACTATCTTTGGGCTTAGTCTATCTCGCAGGATGCAATATCATAAGCAATGTGGATTGAAAGTGGCCACGGCTGTAAAAAATGGCTGCCACTCAAAGAGCGGCCACTTTTCTGTGATGTTCTTATCGATGCGCAAAATTCTATCAATACACCGTGCATTGTTAATATGGAGGGGGGGGGGATGGAAATGAACCAAAGAAACAGAAAGCTGGGCAAACTGCTCATGATCCATACTTGAAATTGAATTTCTCCTTGTTAAGGAATCTGAATTTCTGCTCTCCCCAAAGGATCCTGAAATCTACAGAGCTGCTGTCACTCAGAGGAGACAGTGTTGAGCAAGGTAAAACAGTAGGCGGACTCAGAAGACGATCACCTGTTATTATTCCCTGCTGTTCGATTCCACTGCTTCCAGCTCTCACACAGGCCAATACAGGCCACTTGACCCACCTGGAATGAACAACACCCAGGCTTTGAGATGAGAACTGCAAGGCTACGTGACTTGATAAGAACGGCACACAACACCTAAGATGAACCTGTCTCTTGCTGTTGGCTCTACACTGTCCCTAGAGGTTCCACACAGTCGACATGATAGTCTGTCATCACCACTGTCTTTGGAGTTGGCTAATATTTATGGCTGCAATCCTACCCACACTTTCCTGGTGGTAAATTTCATTGAACACAATGGGACATTTAGTTATTTGATTTTTGTCTGTAAACCGCTTTGTGAACTTTTAGTTGAAAAGCGGTATATAAATACTGTTAATAATAATAATAATAATAATAATAATAATAATAATAATAATAATAATAATACTTCTGAGTAGACATGCACAGGATTGGGCAGTGTGTGAGTTATACCCACGGCCCAGCTCATGTTTTGCTTGTAATCAAGCAGATCAAATGCGGCAAAAGAGTTCCAAGCAACGGCTGCATATTCCACATCTTAGGAATCAAGGGTGCCAATTCTGTCCATCTTGCAGTTTCCTGATCTGAGCTTGCAAATTGTCCCCATATGTTTGTAGAATTTGACCTTGCTAATTTGATTGTCTGGAACATTAGCATTTAATCATTCAGCCACATGCTGCCTCCCTCTCCTTATAAAGACTATTAAATTTAAAAGTCCTGAAATGCAATTGATCTGGAGATGGGTTTTATTACTGGGAAGGAGGGGCAAACAAATGAGCATGAAATTGTTTCCGGGGTTATTAAAAGAGCCTCTGGTATGATCTCAATTGATCATATTTATGATGGAACATTTCAAAATGTTCCTCTGGGATTTCTTCATCAATTAAAAAAAACCCTTAATTGGAAAATGTGGAATAGAAATTTATGTGGCTATTATTGCTTATATGTTATTATTATTATTATTACTTATCTGAATCATCCTTCTATATTATTACTCTATAATAATCTATATTATTCTATAATCTATAGATTATATAATATAATAATCTATATTATTCTATATTATTACTTATATATTATATTATATATAATAATAATTATGAATCATCCTTCTATATTATTACTCTATAATAATCTATATTATTCTATAATCTATAGATTATATAATATAATAATCTATATTATTCTATATTATTACTTATATATTATATTACAATAACAATAACAATAACAATAACAATAACAATAACAATTATTATTATTATTATTATTAATATTATTATTTATTTATTTATTTATTTATTTATTTTTACCCCACCTTTCTCCCCGAAAGGACTCAAGGCAGCTTACAAAACAAGGTTAAAACACATTAAAAACATAGTTTAAAAACAGATTAAAAAAACATAATATATCATAAAAACAGTAGTCAGATTTAAAAAACTAGTCAGATAAGAGCATAGTGCATATATATATATTCTGGAACAGAGTGTCCTCTCCAGTGCGCGAAGCCTGGGTCAAGTAGATATGGAGGATAGACTGTTACCCATGCAGCAAATCCCCCCTCTCCACGTCGCTGAAATGGTCCAATGGAAAGGCAGAGGCCAATACGGTTGGTTCCAGTGGCGTCGCAGGAGTTGCCAGAACGTGACTGTGTTCAGCCATGAACTGCCTCAGGGACTCCGGCTCCGGATTTTGCCTCGAGGTTGACTCCTGAAGCCTTTTCCATAACTGGATGTAGCCACAAGGCAGTGGAGGTTTGGGATCAGAGTTTTCCTTCTCTTAGATGTGCTGCCTTCCCAGGCTGACAAGTCCCATCTACCCAGTGCTAACCGTATATATATAATTATACTTATATATATATATATATAAGCATATATTATTCTAAGTAATAATATAGATGTATATATAAGTTCACAAAGCAGTTTATATAAAAGTTATTGCTCATACTTAGGGCCCAATCCTATCCAGCTTTCCAGTGCTGGTGCAGCTGTGCCAACTGGACATGTATTGCATTCTGCAGCGGGCGGGGGGGGGGGTCTCAACTGACCACTCGTGTCACTCTGATCAGGATTACCCTGTGTTGGACGGGGAACATTTTGGTAGTAGAGCTCATGCTTTGCATGCACAAAGTCCCATGTTCATTCTCCAGCACCTCCAGTGGAAAGGACTCCAAGAGTTGGGCTGGGAAAGAACTCTGCCTAAGGCTTTAGAAAGTCAGAGCAGACACTACTACGCCCTATGGACCAGTAGCTCACTCAGAGTAAGGCAGCTTCATGCCCTGTTTTTAAGCAATGGTGCCAAAAAACACTGTTAAGGCCACCCAATTGTGCCATGTTTCACCACATCGTCCGGTTGTGGTGATCTGTCCTTCCTCAGAGTGGATCAATGAGTGAAGTGACCACAGGGCCACATTCAGTCTCAGTAGAGTAGCTAGAGGGGGTGCAAAGCACTAAATTTTGCAGAGGACCTCACCACGTCATGCAAGTGGCCCCTCCCCTTCCCTTTGAAGCCATTGTGGGCTGCTGGAGCAAAACAGAGGTACACGCTTAGTGCTGTGACCAGATGATGGTCTGTGTGCACCTCCGTTTTGTTCTAGCGGCCTGGAACGGCTCCAAAGGGGAGGAGGAAGGGCCACTTGTGCGGCCCGATGAGGTGCCCTGCAAAATTTAGTGCTTTGCACCCCCTCTAGCTATGCTACTGTGCAGTCTAAACACTGATATAGTTATTCCACTACCTTGAAAGCTTTGGTGGCAAAGAGGTCTAGAAATGTAGTAAATGAATAAATGAAGTTATAGTTAGGCTTGCTTGACCACCTCTCTGCCTTCCCACCTCTCACAAGTCGCAGGACCTCCACGCATCATTGTTTTCTCCCTTCTCTTTCCCCCAGCAAGTGCTTCAGTTGCTGCTTAGCTCAGCAGTCCAGCTAATTTAAGCCTGCAAAGTGAATTTTATGGTGCCAAACCTGCCAGTGTGTTGCAGAAATCATCCCTGCGAAAATCGTCACTTTAAGTATAGCCAGGCGTTGGCCATAGGAATCTCCCTTCCAACACCTCTTTTCTTCCAAATTCTATTTTGAAGCGTTCTTTCTGATGTCCAAGCCATGCTGCTGGGCATAGGTCAAGACAAGGACACCACATGTGCTCTGTGCATGCCTTCAGATTTATGAGGTTTCTTTTCCACAGCTCTATACAGTGAGTGTTTGAGAAACACTCATCCCCCAAGGGGACAACTTGACCTTCATTTCGGACGAACAATCCAGGCAATGGACGACAGCAATGGTAGATGGGTGGTTTCTCTGTCTGAGCATTGAACATGGAGTGGCTTGAGCTTGCAGATGGCTGACAATGGTGTCAGATTTGGAACAAACCTTGGGCTTTCTTCAACAATTTCATGGCACCTGGGGTGTTTGCAAAGTAGGTGTACAGTACATTATGTTCTCCACTGGAACCAACTAGATTTGCACCTGTGTCCTTAATTATGATCAGACATCCAGCAATGAACAACCCAGTCATCTGAATGCCAGCTCTTTACAAGGGAGAAAAAGAAATGCATGTTCCATTGGAAGGTTGAATTCTGTTCAAAGAAATTGATAGAAATGCCACAAAAACAAAATGCTTTGATGGTCATTTCTAACATTCAGCATCTTGAATACTATTGGCCTAAGACCCCAATGATCTCATCCTGCACTGAGGGTGGGGAAAAGTTTTTATCCCCCAATTTTGACTTGCATATCAAATTCTGAAGTTTCAGAGGAAGATAATATCTTCAATGGACCTCTCTTCAAAGGTCAGGTGAAACTGGGTGGGTGCCATTTCCCAGATGTTAAAAAATGAATGAATGAATGAATGAATGAATGAATGAATGAACTGTAGATGTGCTTCTGTGCAAAGCACAGTTCCTGTCTTGCTCTCACTACAGTCATGTCAGGCTCCTATGGAGTCAGACCTGCAAGTCATCAAATGGAAGGGTCCAGAAATCAGTGTCATAAAATCAGTGTCCGGATAGAGAGATGCTCTTTACGCTCTCACATAACACCAGAACCAGGAGACATCCAGTAAAATTGAGTGTTGGGAGAGTTAGAACAGACAAAAGAAAATATTTCTTTACTCAGCGTGTGCTTGGTCTGTGGAACTCCTTGCCACAGGATGTGGTGACGGCATCTGGCCTGGATGCCTTTAAAAGGGGATTGGACAAGTTTCTGGAGGAAAAATCCATTACAGGGTACAAGCCATGATGTGCATGTGCAACCTCCTGATTTTAGAAATGGGCTATGTCAGAATGCCAATGCAAGGGAGGGCACCAGGATGCAGGTCTCTTGTTATCTGGTGTGCTCCCTGGGGCATTTGGTGGGCCACTGTGAGATACAGGAAGCTGGACTAGATGGGCCTATGGCCTGATTCAGTGGGGCTGTTCTTATGTTCTTATGTAATAGCAACAGCAAAAAACAGAGACCAGGCTTAGTCAGAACAAGCATAAGGAAAGCATGACTACTCCAGCCACAGGTTGCTCAGATGGAGGAGCCAAGCCTGAAGCAACAGTTCTACAGAGCCATCTATGCCCTAGTTGGCTGCTCTGATGCAGTGTGGCCTAATGGTTAGAGTGCTGGATGGAATAGGGAAGCCTCAGTTCTGATGCCTGCTCAGCTATGAAGCTTTCTGAGTGAGCTCTCTCTCTCTTAGCCTAAGTGACCTTGGATGATTTTTTGTGAATCCAGGAGAAAGGTGGGTAGAAACCCTGTAAATAAATAAAATAAATTCCATACAGTTTGGTTTACAGGTCCTTGCGTTTTGCTGGAGAGCTCCGTGGTGCCTGACTGTAAGCAGAAAACCTTTGTGTCCTGCTTGTGAATATCCAGAAGCATTTGCTGACCGACTGCCGGGCTGTTGAAAACAGACCCCTGGACTCTGTAGTAGGTGAACCGTCCCTTTGTTTGAAGATAGGTTCAGTGCAAAACAGTGGGTTCATGTCCGTATGTCACGATAATTAACCTAATGGCAAATTGCCCTTTGGCGACTAACCCACTATCACTACTTGCAAATGTCTGGCCAAATTACTTGCTTGATTGGCAGGACATTCTGACACCTTGTTCCCTTTTTGCATGCCGTGTGAACGCCAGTCATTGCAAGTGTGTCCTGATAAGGCAGTTCTTCCCTATTAACAGTGTAATATCTATCTAAATCTTGCTCATACTTAGGGCCCAGTCCTATCCAACTTTCCAGTGCTGGTGTAGCTATGTGTTCTGCCAAATATCTCAACTCCCTTCTAATGCCCGCTTTTTGGCTAATTAACACCCCCCTTTTCCAAGAAGCACAGCTGTGGTGTGCAAAGGAATAAACACAGAACTTCTTATCTATAGCAATTAGCAAGAATTTATTGCTACAAACACAGACACTCCCTGCAAGTCCTCTTGTCCAGAGGCTTTCCCTCCCCAAAACTCCACTTAACTCAGTGGGTAGAGGTCTGAAGCCTCCAGTCGAAGTCCAATCCAGTCTCCAAAGCACAGTCCAGTCTTCCCAGTCCAGTATTCTTTCAAAGTCCCATCAAGGTCAAATGAAGCTCAGGTGTCCATCCAGGTCTCCATTGGCCTTGATTGATTACAGCTGTGCAGCCAGCCCTGCCCTTCCCAGAGCTGTCAACCAGCTGTCAAAACAGGGAATCGCTGTCAACGCCACATCATCCACCTGATGATCTTCTGATCTTCCATTACACTATGCCAACAGAACATGTATTGCATTCTGCAGCGGGGGAGGGGGATGGTGGTTACAGATGGCTCCTCAAGATAAGGAAACTTTTGTTCCCTTGGGGCTTGGGGTTGCATTGTGGCTGCATCAATGCTGGAGAGTTGGATAGGATTGGGCCCTTAATCAGCTATTGTGTTACTGGATGATGACGTGATTCAGGCACTTTAAAGGACTGACCACAGCTTGGCGGTACAGCACATGCCTCACAGCAGAAGGTCCCCAGTTCGGTTCCTACTATTTCCCACTAAAAGGATCAGGTTTTGAGAAAGACCCCACCCTTGCCAAGTCCCTGGAGGGCTGCTACTAGTCAGTCTAGACCAGGAGTAGGCATCCTAAGGCCCACTGACCAGATCCAGCCCCCCATCTAAAATCATCCAGTCCCCAAAAAGATATATACACCTGGCTCATGGTGGTCCTAACAAAGAATTCAAGTTTGCAATTCTGTCAAGGGTAAGGGGACCAAGGGCAGAAGCTTCCTTTCAGGGCCATTCTCTCCGTGCCATGCTCCAGCGGCGTCGCTAGGAGGGTGCGAGGGGTGCGGGCCGCACCGGATGACGTGCCCTGGGGGGTGACGCACTAAAACTGCGGCATTAGGAGCTACCGCGTCATGGATTGCCAGCATTGGGTGGCTGTTGGATGCGGAATGGCCAGCTGAGTGCAATGCAAAAAACAGAATTGAAATCGCTCCTTTCCTTCAAAAGTTATGGCCAAAAAACCGGAAGGAAAAAATGCATAAAGCCCCATGGAAAGTGAAAGTGAGTCGTATTGCATGTTTACTCATGAGTAGGCATACTTGCCATAGTCCATCGGAAAGGGCAGGCTGAGAGGAACCCAACAGCACCAGAATGGTCCTGATCCAATGAATGCAGCCCCCATAAAACACCCAAGGGGGTCCCTGCCTCCCTCCCAGCTGGCCTATTGAGCCCAAAAGGAAGCCACGTGGTCACATTTACTCATGAGTAGGCAAACTTGCCTTAGTCCGTCGGAAAGGGCAGGCTGAGAGGATTCCAAGGACGCCAGAATGGTCCTGATCCAATGAATGCAGCCCCCCAAAACACCCGAGCAGTTTCCTTCCTCCCAGCTGTGAGTCTATGGAAAAGCAAACTCAGCCACATGGTCGCGTTTACTCGTGAGTAGGCAGACATGCCTTGGCTGGTGGTCAGACCAGGCAAAGGGGAATGTGAGGACACCAGAATGGTCCCGATCTGATGGAACTGGAGCGCAACAAATGCTGCAGAAGGCAGCCCCCCCCCCCACTAAGAAGGACAAAAAAGAGGCTTGAATGGTAAGGGGAAGTTTTCTATTTTGCACTTGCAAAGCCAGGAAGGTCTTTGTCTTGATATGCCTGAAATAGAAGGACTTTAAACTGGGCACTGAGAGGGTTGGAAATCTCACTGATTCTTTTTGGGGGGTTGTTATTGCAGGCAGACTACAGAGTAAGCTCCATTGACCACTGTGAGACTTACTTCAGAGTAGACATGCTTAGGATTGGGCTCACAGGCTGCAATTCTACCCACACTTTCCTAAGGGTAAGCCCCATTAACCACTATGGGACTTACTTCAGAGTAGACATGCTTAGGATTGGGCTCACAGGCTGCAATTCTACCCACACTTTCCTAAGGGTAAGCCCCATT
>NC_089826.1:6354437-6407053 GCF_035046505.1 Tiliqua scincoides
GATGGGAGACCGCCTGGGAATACCGGGCGCTGTAGGCTTATACCAGAGTCTTTCGAGACTGAAGGTTGCCAACCATGGACTTCAGTCCACAGCAGATCCTGAGCCTGGGACAAGCTGGGCAGAACTCCCAAGACACCGCTGCCCAGCCCTGGCTGACGGAGAAAGCTTCAGGGAAATCACCCAGACTAAGAAGGAAGTGTTCTAGACTCCAATAGGCCACAAGAGCTAAGGTGACGTAGCACACAGCTCCTATTGCCTATGATCCATGAAGCGGCGGGTGCCAGCACACACTTCACTCTCACCGTCCTCATTGCCATCGCCCTCCTCCTCTACCACTTCCCTCCATTCTTGTAAAGGGCTGGGTGGTATGGATCCCAGGGATGGCATCTTTCTGCTCCAAGCATCCTTCCTACACAGCCACTGTACAAGGAACAGTAGGGGAGAAGAAGGCAGGGGCCCTTTTCCTACTCGGGGGGGGGGGAAGACCACAGTGACAAAGGAGCTGGAGGAAGGAAAAGCTTCCCTCTTCTTGTACACTCTTCAAGGAGACCAGGTGAGAAGAGGACGGGACGGCAGCCAGGTTGGAGCAGCTGAGCATGCTGGGTGGGAGATGACAGGCAGCTGCAGGAAGGGCTCCCTGCCCGCTTGCTGCCTCCCCCAGCCTGCAGCTCAAAGCAAGCACTTCAGCCAGCTTCATGGTTGGGCTGCCCCGGTGCTTGGCCCCTCTTGCTGGAGTTTGACACCCCCTCGGACCATTGCGATGGTGATTATTGGTTGATCCTAACCGGTTGGTCCTTTTCAAACTGTCTCTGTGAATAGAATTGCAATGGACCAACACAACTCTCTGTTATACATCACAATATATTGCAGGTCCACGAAAGCGAAGTCACTTAAGGTCTTGAAGATTGCCTAGAGCACATCAAAGACCATGAGGAATAGGATTTGGGATAAGTAGTTGAGCTTTCTTAATGGAACAAGAGTTAGGAGACTTGGAGACATGATCCAGCAGCTCCCCATTATGGAGGTCTTCGGCCTCCTGTTCACTGTTGCAAATATATATTGATGCATCAGAGGAAAATGGGATTTTTTCCCCCTAAAATGTTAGTGAATATCAGTGTGAGAATAAGATAGTAGGAGTGAGTGAAATTGGAGGGCCCAGAAGTTTTTGGAATTTGACCCAGCTCTCTGAGGTGCTTTTATGAATGCCTTTTCAACACTAAGATTGGAAGAACGGCACAAGCAGACACTCCCCCCCCCCGCCCGCGAAACAATATAAAAGAGAAATAAAGTTCAAAGGACCATAAGGAAATTGGAATTCTCAAAACAAATATTTTGCAAAGCCCAGATCGAAAGCAAGTCAGCATGTACACAACCTGATTTTTTGGTTTGTTTGATTATACCATTACAGCTATTATTTGAGTAGTAGAGTGTTAAGAATTGTGCAGACACTTGTCTACAAAGTAATGCACATTGAAGTTTTTTTTTTTCTTTTTCATTTTAAATCCACCGAGCGCATTTGTTTTATTTGCTATATAAATGCTTTGAGCCCATTCGTGAATGGAAAAAACAGCATCGTACGACCACAACACTCACTAGGCTACCATCACATTCTGCACGGCTGATATTCTGTGGTAAGCCACACTGTTTACTCATGACCTCAGCCTAGGACTGGCCACAGAAGCGCTCTGTGCAAAAATTCCAGTTCTATATTCCAAGCACCAAGTTGGAATCCCTTTTCTTGTGGTGCAGAGACAGTCTGTGCATTCTGCTGTGGTGGACAGCTCTATGCTGGTGCAATTACCAGCACTTGGATGGACATTGTCCTGGATGTATTATCACTTATCTTTGCTGATAAAAATGATCACTGCACTTATCTCATGCATTTAGGCTTAGGAAAGAACAATCACCCATTGTATTTCTCAGATTCCATGGCCCTTGGATCCTTCGTCAACAGGCCTGAACCCACCAGAGAAGCCATTTTCAACTACTGTGCCGTGGCATACTGGTGTGCCATGAATGGTCTGTAGGTGTGCCACAGGAGTTTGGGGAAGGGTCATTTATTAGTAGGGCCACTGGAGGATGTGTGCCCTCTGCTGGCAGTACAGTGTGTCTTGTCAATTGTCAAAAGATTGATAGTGTGCCTTGGCAATTTTAGTACCTTGTTAGTGTGCCATGAGACAAAAAAAAGGCTGAAAATCACTGCACCAGAGTCATGTCTAGTAAGAAAACAGCCTTCTGACCTCATCACCTTAGTTCAACTGTGGGTCATGACCTGAGGCTTGCTGTCACACCGTAAAGTCGTATTTCTCAACCTGCGGGTGGAAGCCCACTAGATGGGTCCTGAGCCAATTTCAGGTGGGTCCCCATTCATTTCAACACGTACTTTATTTTTAATAGTATGCGACTACATTTAGGGAAATGTTACCGATCTGCACTTTTAACAGGCTACTATGTATATATGTATATGCTTTTAGCAATGATAGTCAACGGGGCTTACTCATGTGTAAGCATGAATAAAATTGCAGCCTTTGGGATGTTTGGGGAATTTTTTTAAAACAGATCAGCAAGTGCTTGGGACAATTAGGAGGGTTCTTCTTTATTTTAAATACATTTTTAAACTGACTGTAAACTTTTAATTTACTTGATTGATTTGATTTTGTCGTATGTCAGGGTGTTAAAAAATTTCCTGTTTATGTCACTTCCAGCCACGACATCACTTCCAAGTTAATGACATCACTTCTGGTGGGTCCCCACAGACTCTCTTTCTAAAATGTAGATCCTGGTGCTAAAAGCTTTGAGAACCACTGCCATGAAGCATTACTGAGAGCCACCAGAGGTCATTCCCAGATCATGCCAGGCCTGCGACCCACTCCATTGCCCTCCACGGGTCCCTGAATGCCTTGTAGAAGCAATCAGAAGTGACTTTCAGTTTCCTTCTGCGACTTCCGGGTCATTTCTGTGTGGCAATCTGGGGCTCACGGAGGCAAAAAGAATGGGTTGTGGGCCCAACATGACCCAGAATTAGCCTCTGATGGCTTCCAGTAATGCTTTGCGGTATGACAGCAAGCTTCGGGCCATGACCCAGTGCAGAGGTGGGTCATGACGGTACAAAGAATGAGAACTGCCACCTTAGAGCCCAATCCTAAGCATGTCTCCTCAGAAGCAATCCCCATTACAGTCAATGAGACGTACTCCCACGTAAATGTGGTTAGGATTGCAGTCTGAGGTTGCAATCCAATACTCATTTACCTTGGTGTAAGCCCTACTGACTATAATGGGGTTTATGTCTGAGTAGGCATGGCTAGGACTGAGCTCATAGTTCATTAACTCAGCTTAGCTAAGAAGGCTGCTGTATCTGCTATTAAAAATGGTTGGCAACCTTCAGTCTCGAAAGACTATGGCATAAGCCTACAGCGCCCGGTATTCCCAGGCGGTCTCCCATCCAAGTACTAACCAGGGCTGACCCTGCTTAGCTTCCGAGATCAGACAAGATCGGGAGATAGTGTTCAGTATAGGGAGTTGGTTGACAACCTTCAGTCTCGAAAGACTATGGTATAAGCCTACAGCACCTGGTATTCTCAGGCGGTCTCCCATCCAAGTACTAACCAGGCCTGACTCTGCTTAGCTTCCGAGATCAGACGAGATCAGGAGATAGTGTTCAGTATAGGGAGATGGTTGGCAACCTTCAGTCTCGAAAGACTATGGTACAAGCCTATAGCACCCAGTATTCCCAGGCGGTCTCCCATCCAAGTACTAACCAGGCCTGACCCTGCTTAGCTTCCGAGATCAGGCATCTGCAGGGTAACAGTTGCTGCTGCTGAGAATTGTCACTGAAATTTGCACATGGCTCAGACAAGCGCATGTACTGGTGGCGTAGCTGGAGGGGGGAAGCGCACTCAGCCTGGCAGGGAGGTGCGCGAGCAGCCCCTCCCTTCGGAGCCATTCCCGGTGGGAGGGGGGGAAACGGAGCCATACAGGGGAATGGCTCAGAAGAGAGGGACCGCTCGCCCACCTCCCCGCCAGGCTGAGTGCGCTGCCCCCCCTCTAGCTACGCCACCGGCATGTTCATAGGACTGCAGTCTGTTATGGAACAGTTGGGAGTCAGAAATCTTGCTGATTTACTGCAGGCCACCCAGAAATCACAGTGGCAGCCAGGTTGCAGCTCCCACTAACTGCTCTGCCTATAGAAGGTTCCCCATTCATTCCCAGGTAACGGGATCAGGTCGTAGATAATCAAAAACCATTAATAGAAAAAGTCAGTGCTGTATAAGGTAGCAGTATATATTCAGGTAGGAAGCTTGAAAACCACCAGCCTAAAATATGGAGTCTGTTATATATGTTTAGAACTCCTTGGAAGAACTCCTTGGAATGGAATGGCCTCCTTTATGTTACAGCCTCTGGTGTGCTACGGCCCACAAACATTCAGCTTGTCCTTTGGCAGATCAGGAGAGACAAAAGAAACAGAAAGTATACTGAATGGCATTTATGATTCTCCAGCAGGCTGTGAAACAGGGTGGGACCTGGAGGGTCAAGCCCGGAAGATCTCTTTTGTCTTGTAAAACAACAGCGCTGAGTAGCAACTTTGGAAAGCGTTCCGCAAGACGAGCAGCTGCGGACAGAGAGAGGTTGAAAAGATTGACGAATGAACAGGGCAAAAGCAGGCTAGAGAAGCCAAAGAGTGTTGAGAACATCACTCTAATTCCTTTATAGAGTTTCCTAGGAAGATCGGTACAATGGGAGGAGTTCAGAAAACAAAAATCATTTTCCAATCACCAACCTGCAGGAAATTGTGAAAAATGCACAGCTTGTTGACCATGCCAAACAATACAGAATATGGCTTCCAAAATGATTTATGCAGATATAGGTGTCCGCCACTTAACAACCTTCCGCTTAATGACAGACCGCATATATGACGGTGGTCAAAGCACAAAAAAGAGGCTCTTAATGAGGCAGTCAGAACTCCCATAGCCCGCAGCAGTGTCCTGTTTATACAACAAAGGGCACAATCCGAACCAACTTTCCAGCACTGACTTAGGTGCAATGCCCCCAAGGTAAGGTGACAAACGTGCCCTTGGCTTGAGGAGACCCCCTTGACTACCTCCCCACTGCAGGATGCAGCGCACACCACATTGGCACAGCTATGTCAGTGCTGGAAAGTTGGTTAGGATTGCGCCCAAATAGGCTCTTAATGCAAAGAAGAGGCCATCTATCTCCAGTAGCCTGTGCAGCCAGCTGGTTTCTTGCAGGGAGTGTCTGTTTACACAACAAAGGCATTCGATTGGGCTGAATGTTCACTTAACAACCTAATCGCATAACAACGGGATTGAAGAAAGTATCGCTGTTGTTAAGTGGCGCACACCTGTATTGCTTGTTGGTGTTAAGACAAAAAACATAAGACAGAGTTAGAGCTGAGTCCTGGAAGCCAGAACACCTCCCAACATGATGATGCAGTGTCATTAGAAGCAGGGATGGGGGGGGCTGACAGCCATCATTGCTGGTGAGTGTCATGCCACAGTCCAATTTTGCACCCCACCTGGAAATAGGGCTGAAAAAGTGTGTGTGGGGGGGGGGGCAGATTTCATCTCATAAAATCAAAGCAATTTACAAGAAAAAGACATATCTAGAGCCCTCTTCAGAAGGTGCCGATAATGAATGGAGGAGATGCTGTCTCTTCTTCTCATGTGTTACCTATGTGCATCATGTCCATTGTGTACGCACACAGGCTCCCTCCATGCAAGCGGGGCTCTGCTTTTTGCGGGGTTCCCAATTGCACATATGAACCCAGCCAAAAGCAGCTTGTGCATGCAGAGGTTCTGTGCCCCACATGCTCAGTCAATGTATGAAAGGAAAAGTGGGAAAATGCAGGGGGAGAAAGCAAAGGGTGGGAGAGGGTTAAGCTAGCCCCCTCCCACTTATCCACTGCTAGTTGCCCCCTCATCCTTCTGGTTTACACCTCTTCAGGGTGGAACTAGGCTTCCGGACCTGGCCCTGCCACTAAGCATACTTGTCCAAGCCCCCACTAGGAAGACTTTTCAACATCCCCGCACTTGGAAAGCTACCTCATCATGAAGAAGGGTTTCCACTGAGCTTTCTGACTAACTCCTAACTTTCTGAGTGCATGGAATTTATCATCATCATCATCATTTTAAATTACACAACAGTGCACAATCCCCCACCTGCAGTCTGAATTGATGCTTCAGCCACATGAAGAGTTGTACCATATGCTATTTTTGCATTCTTTAATTGACCCTGGAGTCGTATGGTTGCATTTCACATTCTCAGCTGATACCCTGGTGAGCTATTAGAAGTTTCAGGAAGCCGTACCAGAAGGAAAAACTTACTTTGGCTGCATAGGGTTACACACATCTTTTCACCACATGGATGGCCTCCCACTCTGAACATGGGATGTTCAGATCTCGTTGCACAGGCCACTAGTGGAGAAGCAAAGAGCAAGGGGAGGGTGCCATATTGCTTGCAGATGTGCTGGGAGGATGAGGTAGGGATCAGTTGTAGTTCAGAAGTAGAGCACTTGCAGAAGGTCCCATGTTCAGTCTCCACCAATCATGGTTGGAGGCTCAGGGTTGGGATAGAAGCCTGGAAAGTCACTGCCATTCAGTGAGTAGACCAGCAATTTCCAACCAGTGTGCCATGGTACATTGGTGTGACTCAGAAGGTCCACAGGTGTGCCACAGAAATACGGATCACAGCAGTTAAAAATTGCTGAAAAACTCTTCTGGGTAAACTGTCTGTAGTAACAAATACTTCCTCCACCTGCAGAGGAAGGGGTACAGACAATTCATTACTACAGACAGTTGCCCTAGAAACAGAGCTGCAGAACCCAAAACAATCTCACAGAAACTGGAAGTGACATCACAAGAGGTGAAGGCCATAGAGAAGACCATAGAGGTCAGTGTGCTGTGATAACAAAAATGTTGCAAATCGCTGGAGTAGACAATACCCACCTAGATGGTCCAATGACCTGATTCTTCGAATGCAGCTTCCTGTTCATTAATTGTCTGGGTTCCACCAATCCTGACCAACTGAATGGTATAACTGACAGCAGGGCAACACCGCACATGACCCTGTCTGTGATGATGATGTGATAAGGTGCTAAAATCCAAAATTTGGTATTTTGGATTCCCTTGCTGGGATGCCAGGGCCTACACATGTCCATGCAGATCCAGACCTCATTTGGATGACTTAAGAGTAGAAGCAGGAACCCAAGATCTACCATTTAATTACAGCCTGCTCTGAGACAGGCATGTGACTGGGCAGGTCTTAGCCATCAGCATCATGAGAATTGTAGCTCCTGTGTTAAGTGAGTCCCAGGCCTTTCACCCAGTTGCAGCCCCAATGGCAGGACTAGAACTTCACCAGCACCCAGAAACAAAAGTTTCCAAAGTAGTGATGCTGGAATGGCCACCGCCATTCAGATCAGGTCACTGCCTTTTCAGACCCAGGGCACTGCCCGAATGGATGGTTTCATGGAATCATGTAAATATAGTTCCTGTAACCCATAAAGCACCACCCATCTTAGCACACTGCAGTCTGACTGCAGTTATATAGTGAGCCCATGCAAAATAAGAAGGCATAGAGATAACAGCTCAATACGTTTATTCCATCTTCAGAACAGGACCTGGCAATGAATCTGACACAAGGCAAACACCCCTGGCTTTTATAGCCTTTAGCTCCGCCCAGACTCCCCATGATTGGTGCAACTGAAACATTAACTAGAGAGCCAATCGGATGGTAGGATTTCGATCCATCACCCGATTGGCCAGCCATAAGTTTGGGCCAATCAGTTATGCAGGATTTCAATCCTGCATAACTTGCATACATAACACTGCCACTCTCCATTTTTTTAAACAACTCTGGGTAATTAATGGGGGTGGCATTTCACCCTGGAACCTGATCTCGTGTTCTGAGATGGGGTCATGCCCTAGCAAAGGAAAAGGACATTTCCCATGATGCCAAGATGCCCAGACGCAGAAGTCCTGACCTGCAGATAACCACTGCCACATGCCCTCAGGCTATTCAAATTCAGATTTCATACTGGGATATGGATTAAGTACAAATTGGAAGTGTGTTTAATTTTTTTTTTTTAATGAATTAATTGAGCAGATTCAGCCATTTAGCTGATGGTTCAGGGTGTACGTGCATGGAAGAGAAAAAAAAAATCACACAATCTGGACTTAATGGGAGTGCGAGGATTGTGTGCCAGTCAGTCTCGGGCAAATCTGCAGGTGCAGAAATAGCCTGAAGGTGTTGCAAGATCACAGCAATGATAACTCAGGATTTGTTATCAGAGTAGACAATGCACCATCTGGTCGGGTATCCCATTTCAGAAAGCCTTCAACTCCAAATGTTTTAGAGGAAGTTTCAAATCCTACTCAGGGTGTTTAATTCTGTAACTTTATATCCATGAAAGCATTGCAGACAGGCAATCAGGGCTGGGAGAAAGAGAAGGATCTCTCTCTCTCTCTCTCTCTCTCTCTCTCTCTCTCTCTCTCCAGGTGGTGATGAGCTTATGGTCTGAAGCTTAATTATTCATCGCTCTTCTAGTTTTTGTTCTGGCAAGTCAGCTAGAAAACAATTCACTTTTATTTTAAATTTAAAGCATCTTTTCAAAATCAAACAGAAAGAAAAAAAACTTTGGGTGTCCATAGATTTTATTTGGGAAAGAATGAGAGCCTAATCCATTGATTCCCAGGAAGTTTTTTAACTGCCTTTACCCCACTCCCAGCTTCTAAGTTGTTTTGTTTGTCCTAAAAGTCCAATTTATTCTTCTGTCCATCTAGAACTGGGCCTTAAGTACAGCTGAACTGATCCTCTCATAAAGCAATAAGAGCGGAAGCTTCTCCTTCATAATTAATTAAGTCCCATTACATGTAAAGAGATTGACCCCAATCTTCTTGCAATATGAGCTACCCCAGTCCCATCTGTGTAAATGTCTGCAGTGCACTCCTCTTGGCTTCTCAGCATTCCTCTTTTTGGATTATGATACAGGAGGAGTTTTCAGACTGTATTCTAGGGGAACTGTGCATATCTTGGAAGCTCCTTGGTGAGAAGGTCAGTACATCAGCAGTGCTGAGAAAGTTTCCTTGAAAGATCACTCACTGACCCTACATTGGGATGGCATCAGTTAGCATGATGATGTTAGGTGATGCACACCAGATGCAGGCAGTACCTTCTGGGTCCGGGGGCTTCTGCTAGTTGAACAGGCAGCAGTTTAGAGAGGATTGGGGTGTTATATCCCACCTTTTCCTCTGAATAAACAGAGATCTCAAGTATACACTAAACAGAGCTCTCAAGAACGTACAGACAAAAAATTGTATTCTGCAAAAAAAAAAATGGAATATAAAGTGCAATAATTGCAAAATATTAATAAAGAATAGTGCAATAAAAATGCAGAATACAACCATATCACACTAAAGCAACTAACAAACTAGGCAACTAACTAATAGACAACCATCTCAAGGCCTCCTTCACACTTTGAGAACCAATTATTTCAAAGATTGGTAGATCTGCTTCACTCATGATTAAAACCATTCCAGGCAGCTACAAAAAAAGCGACTTTGATGCGCTATTTTTTTTCCTCCCATGGGTTTTGCAGATGTATATTCTAGCATTTTGTCCGACATCCATTCCATCTGTCTTCCATCCATCCAGAACAACCATGAATGTTTGGGCAGATTATTCTGGGCCTCAGTGCTGGAGTTCAGAAGCTCCCCTTGTTCTCGCTGGGGCTAATTTTACTCAGCTCTCACTTCCGACGGTTTCTCTGGCTTCCTCCCAAGCCTATCTTGGGAACAGCTGTGGCCAAATGGTTTGGGGCATTTCTGCTGGCGGAGGCTATGGTATACATCCTTGCTATAAAACTGTGGTCTTTCGCTATGCTTTGGATGTGCTCAAGCCACTGATCACAGCCTCACCCCTCTCAGATCAACAAATATGCCTTGTTGCATTGAATTAGCAGTATGTATGTATGTATGTATGTATGTATGTATGTATGTATGTATGTATGTATTTGAGGAGTTTATATCCCATTTTTCCCATGCTGAAGCAAAAGCCCAAGGTGGCTTACAGAGCTCCGTTTCAAAAGTACAAGTAACACAACAGGTTAAAAAGAAAAATATCAAGTATTAAGGACATTAGTTTTAACAATAAAACAGTGAAACATAAAAGCAACATAAAGGAAACCTAACACATCGTTGAGCCAACGAGAGAGCAAATTAGTTTGGGGAGGGGGTTAGTGAAGCCATTATAGAATTTCAGAGGTGCAGAGGGCAGATATCCACTCAGTAACTAAATGCCAAATGAAACAGGTATGTTTTGAGCCCTTGTTGAAAAACCATGAGGGAGTACTTCTCAATTCCCCTGGAAGGGAATTCCATAGTTGTGGTTCCACTACAGAGAAGACTTTTCCCCTAGCTGCCACCTCTCTCACTTGGGACAGAGGTGGCACTTGTAGAAGAGCCCTTTCAGATAACCTAAGAGGGTGGGCTGAAATGTATGGAAGGAGGCGGTCTTTCAAATAGCCTGGACCCAAGTCATGGAGGGCCTTAAAGGTTAGAACTGGCACCTTGAATTGGGGCCATAAAAAAAATGGGCAGCCAGCATAGCTGCTGAAGTTGTAAACAGAATAAATGGTGTTGATACACTTTCCCATGACACAGATCCTTAATGCCAACACTACAGTCGCCTTTGAAACATTTCACGTTTGTGTTTTTCAAACTTAAGTATGTGAACATTGCCTTGGCGGGCAATAACAGCTTGGCAGGGGAAGTGGCAACCGATGGAGGTAACATCCTGGCCTTCTGTCGCTTAGGTTCTAGGTTCAAAACCAGCTTCTGGTTCATGTTCTGAAAATAGTTCAGGTTTTTGTTTTTTTTAAGTGGTGTCTTTCTGTTTTGCTCATAATTAGAATTCAGCATCATCCAATGAATTCCTAAACCCTGCCACAATTAAGCCTAAATAGATTGACTGGAAATAATCACATTTTCTGCCCTTACTTCTCTCACCTCCATTTCCTTCCCTTTCCTCAGCTGTTCCACCACCCCATGTCTATTTCTAAACTTAGAGCCTCTTGGATCATAGATCTGCTCTCTGATCTGCTACAAAATGTCATGTACATGGATGGCATCATACAAAGAAAGCCACACATAAACATTATTGTTCATACATTGATCGGCAAAAGATTCAGGGCAGGGTGAGGAGCTCTTTTGCACAGGAAGCATTAAAGATTCATGCCATTCACAGCCACAGGATGTTGAGATGGCCACTAATTGCAATGGCTGGGGGGGGGGGGAATGTCTGCCACAGCCCGGAATTGTGAGGACTATGTGTAACCTTCAGAAGCTGTTTACCTTCAGAGAACCACTGCAATCATCACAAGATGAGGTGCTTTCCACAACTGATGCACACTTGAGCAAACAGCTGCCAACTTCTAAATTGCAGGTGGCTAGTCTGTTCTCCAGTCTTTGATCCCAGAGCTCTATGATTAGGCTGAAAAAAGTTGGTATTACCTGTAGAAAACACCGCTGCCACCTCACAATAAGAGTTTCATCACTAGAGTGAGGATAATAAGTAAATGGTTGGCAACCTTCAGTCTCGAAAGACTATGGTATAAGCCTACAGCATCCAGTATTCCCAGGAGGTCTCCCATCCCAGTACTAACCAGGCCCGACCCTGCTTAGCTTCTGAGATCAGACCAGGCATGTGCAGGGTAACAGTGGCCCATAATAAGTAAAGGCTATGCTATATCCATATCAAAAAGCCCAGTCCTGTGTAGTTCGATGGGACCTCCTTCCAGGTAAGGGTGTATAGGATTACAGCCTAACAGGAATAAATCTTCCCATACAATCTGTGGCATTGCTAGGGAGGTGAGGGTCATACTAGGTGATGTGCATGGGGTGGCCTGCACCCCCCAGTGACGCCACAGATTGTACGGGAAGAGTCGGGGGTGTGTGACACCACTACTGGCCGAAATAGCTGTCACCCCAAGTTGTCTTCATGATATCATCAGATAGTCATCACATGTTATCTTTAATTGCTGGGTTACTTCTCAAGAGGAAGCCCTGATTTTCTTTAAAATAGTACCGTATTTTTCGCTCCATAAGACGCACCTGACCATAAGACGCACCTATTTTTTAGAGGAGGAAAACGGGAAAAAAAAAATTCTGAACCAAATAGTGTAATAAAATATTTAATAAACTATAACAGAATAACATTTGAACCATCCCCCCTTCTTAGGGTGAATGGGATCATAAACTGGCATGAAGATCCCTCCCTTTGTTAGGGTGAATGGGATCATAAGGTCCCCTTCATTAAGGTTCCCAACATGCACTCTTTTTTGCAGTATTTACTCCATAAGACGCACACATTTCCCCCCCCCCACTTTTTTTGGGGGGGAAAGTGCGTCTTATGGAGCGAAAAATACAGTAATTAAAAAAAAAAGACTGCACTGAAGCAGCTATTGATTGGGCAAGGAACAGTCAGCAAAAACAGTGAGCAGGTCGAGGGGGTGTTTGAAGGGCCAGTTTTCAGCCAACTAGATCAATTGCTCCCAGTTGGGTCACATGCTATGTGGGCCCCACACTGGGATAATCTATTATCTTTTTGTCAAATACACACAACACATAGCAATGGACAGTAGGAATTTTTTTTTTCTAAACAAAAAATAAAATTAATATTTTTAATTGATTCATACTCATTAACATAAGTGCTTTTATGATTTACTTTTCAAAGGTAATCTACACATTTTTGTCTACTTGCAGGCTTACGGACATGCAATTTTATATTCAAATGTGCTCAGATCCATGCAATAACTCGCATACACTTTTTCAGCGCACATTTTGTTTGTTTCCCATGCTATTGTAGAGGTAAAGTCTACAATAAATTTTATTTATATCTCAAAGATTCTACGGACCTTGACTGTGAACTTGGACCCCACAGCTTCCATCTGGATCCCAGCAGCCACTGTTTGGGAAAAGATTCCCCCCCCTCGCCAAGCATTAGTTTAATGCTGACAATGATTGTGGGAAAACAAATGCTACTGGAGACAGATAATGGTTAAATGGTTGAGCCAAAAGCTTGCTCCCAGCTCCTAAGGTTCACCTGCTCAATTGGACATCACTGAAATACATTCATGCCTTCAGCTGGGAGATTTCTTTATTTTATTTTCGAGGACTGGCAAGGTACAAAGAAACAGTCTCATTTAGTTTTATATGGAAACCCAGCTGCTCTACAAATTAGCAGCGGCAAAGCTGGAAAATATGATTTTGCGATATTTTTATAACCACGTGAACATGGAGTGAGCAAAAGTAGCATCGCATCAAGTGCTTCGCACCAAAATCAACCCACTGCATGGGATGCACATGGATGAATTAATTTCTACAGTGTGGCCTGACCCACCTCAAAGATGGCTACTCTTGGCAACTGGTTGTATCGTTAGAAATCAATGGGCGCAGCCTGCTCATGAAGGGTGGATGAAGAGGGAAATGACAAGGAGAGCATTAGCAAGAGAGGGCAGGAAAGACAGAGGGAGGCTGGGGGGTTAAAGATGGAAGGAGCAGGTCAGATCTGGGGGTTGGAGAGATAAAAGAGTAGAAGCCCCATGGGCTGCCTGGGTCCTAAGGCTTGGAGCAGAGGGGAACATTCAGATCAGTGTGGCAAGAACTTAAGGGCAAAGAGAACAGAACCAGCAAGTAATTGTCCTCCATTTAACAACCTCTGGTTAGTGTGAAAAGTTTGAGAAATGCTGGACTAAGAGCAATAAATACTTCCGGATGCATAGCAAAGTCTGGTGTCCTTATTCATCTTCCCACACCACCATCATGTTAGTCTCCAGCCCTTATGAGGCAAACTTGCCACCTTGGGAAGAGGTCGAAGGAGCAAGGCAGTGTACACCAGCACAGCAGCTTCCTTCTAGCTTTGTTAACTGCATAGGCTTTTCTTTGGCTCCATATGTTGGCATCCTTCAGTCTCAAAAGACTATGGTATCGTGCTCTGAATAGTGTTCTGGAATGTTCTCTCCAGTGCGCGAAGCCTGGGTAAAGTAGATATGGAGGATAGACTGTTACCCATGCAGCAAATCCCCCCTCTCCACGTTACTGAAATGGTCCAATGGAAAGGCAGAAGCCTATACGGTTGATTCCAGCGGCATCGCAGGAGTTGCCAGAACGTGACTGTGTTTAGCCATGAACTGCCTCGGGGACTCCGGCTCCAGATTTTGCCTCGAGGTTGACTCCTGAAGCCTCTTCCATAACTGGATGTAGCCACAAGGCAGTGGAGGTTTGGGATCAGAGTTTTCCTTCTCTTAGATGAGCTGCCTTCCAAGGCTGACGAGTCCCATCTACCCGGTGGCTGTTTAGTCGCCTCTTACGACAAGTACAGCCAAACTGAGGGCTTATTCTTATCCCCAGCCCCCAGGGGAAATACATACCAGCATACATACATACCAGCTCCAAACATACATGGGACATTTGGCTCCATACATACCAGCATACATAACCAAGACCACAGGATGCCATAAATTAACAGCCAGGTGCATCAGAGATGTGTACAGCCTCTAAGTAGAGAGCTTCTGTGTAAACTGATCCAGGTGACTCAAGCCAATGAGCCAAGCTAGGAGTGACAGCAGAAAGCAAAACAAGAATGTCTTGTGGGACATCCCCAATGACAGTGATCGACCCCTTCTAGATGTGAGCAAAATCCATTCATCAAGTTTCCGAAATGGAAATCTGGGAAGGGAGGAGGGGTCCCCCAATTCCATCCAATCCCATCAAACATTCTGCCCACCATTGGGGTAAACTTTGATACCCCGGAAAAAGTGGGAAATCTAGGAATGCCATGAATGGTTATATTTTTCTCCTTCCAGAAAGAGAACCACATATTCTTTCTTGCAGATACTCACAGAGAGAGAGAGAGAGAGAGAGAGAGAGAGAGAGAGAGAGAGAGAGAGAGAGAGAGAGAGAGAGAGAGAGGCATAACTTTGACCTAGATGGCAATAATATTTCACAGACCATACAAGTCCCTTTGTAAGTACTTCAATAATAATTTCTTCCAGTTGTGCTTTCTGGAATCCATCCACACCCTTTGAGCTGATACAATGGGATATGCTAACTTAGTAAAAAACCAGCTATGTAAATGGATTAGAGAAACCTGAAGCTTGAGATTGCGACACTGTGCTTCGCTTGAGCTCGGGCATTTAGGGTGGTAAGGAAGTTTGCAATTCAGACTTGGGTTTTTCAGCAGAAGACCAAAAAAATTAGATCAAATGTCAAAAAATTAGATCAAATGTCCTACAAACCGTATTTGAGAAACTTGGCCAAGCCCCCTGAAAAAATGAAATGTGCTAGCAGAAAGTATTAAAATAATAAATTTTAATAGAATTCTTACTTTATTATACTTCCATCCACTGGAATTTAGTTGGACTCTTTATTTTACATGAATCATACTGCATGATCAGTTTTGAGTTTATCAGTTTCATCAGCATAGTAATCTGTAGAACCTGCGCTTGGTGTGGCCGCAAAGAACCTGCTGAACTATATGAAGAAGGCACATCGGAGCGGGTTATGCTCTACTGCAGGGCTACCCAAACCCCAGCCCTGGGGCCACTTGGGGCCCTTGAGGTCTCTCAATGTGGCCCTCAGGGAGACCTCAGTCTCCAATGAGGCTCTGGCCCGCCAGAGGTTTGTTGGAGCCCACACTGGCCCAACGCAACTGCTCTCAGCGTGAGGCCGACTGTTTGACTTCTCGCGTGAGCTGTGGGATGAGGGCTCCCTCCAGGTTTCTAGAAGAAAAGTCCATCACAGTGTTGGGAAAATCAGTGGTTGGTTCCTCGTATATATTCACATATTGACATTATGGAAAATGGAAAACCCCTGCTTGTTGTTTCATGTCTGTGATGCAGTAGCGGCAGCAAAGGAAAGGCCAGCCTTGCTTTGTGCCAGGTCTTTTATAGGCCTTGAGCTATTGCAAGACCTTCATTCATTCATACAAGTTCATCTTTAATATATTCATTTATGTAAACTTATGTACATTTATTCAAATTTTAAATGTAAATTAATTCTTTTTTCCCCTGGTCCCCGACACAGTGTCAGAGAGATGCTGTGGCCCTCCTGCCAAAAACTTTGGACACCCCTGCTCTACTGTCTTCTTTTATGGGGTCAGTTACAATGTGGCTCTCCTTGCTACAGGATGAGGTGATGGTCTTAGATGCCTAAAAAAGGGGATGGGACAAATTTATGAGGGGAAATTACATCGTAGGTTACAAGCCATGACGGGTACATGCAACCTTTTGGTTTTAGAAGTAGGCTATCTCAGAATGCCAGATGTGAGAGAGTGAACATAAGAACAGCCCCACTGGATCAGGCCATAGGCCCATCTTGTCCAGCTTCCTGTACCTCACAGCGGCCCACCAAATGCCCAGGGAGCACACCAGATAACAAGAGACCTGCAAGGCCTCCTGGGAATTGTAGTTAAGAACATAAGAACAGCCCCACTGGATCAGGCCATTGGCCCATCTAGTCCAGCTTCCTGTATCTCACAGCGGCCCACCAAATACCCCAGGGAGCACACCAGATAACAAGAGACCTCATCCTGGTGCCCTCCCTTGCATCTGGCATTCTGACATAGCCCATTTCTAAAATCAGGAGGTTGCACATGCACATCATAGCTTGTACCCCATAACGGATTTTTCCTCCAGAAAATGTCCAATCCCCTTTAAAGGCATCCAGGCTAGACGCCATCACCACATCCTGTGGCAAGGAGTTCCACAGACCGAACACACGCTGAGTAAAGAAATATTTTCTTTTGTCTGTCCTAACCCGTCCAACACTCAATTTTAGTGGATGTCCCCTGGTTCTGGTGTTATGTGAGAGTGTAAAGAGCATCTCCCTATCCACTCTGTGCACCAGGATGCAGTCTCTTGATGTCCTGTGTGCTCCCTGAGGCAACTGGTGGGCCAATGTTAGATACAGAATGCTGGACTAGATGGGTCTTTGGCCTAATCCAGTGGGGCTCTTCTTAGTTCTTACGTATCAAGTAGGAAAGTTGTGATGTTGGAAAGAAGGGCTGAGCTACGATTTGCTTTCCCAGTGCAACCATCTAGGGTTTTTTTTATTCGGTTTCTATTTTTGTTTTACTGGCTTGTAAGAGAAGACAGATGAGGAAGAAGGAAATGGAATAGTTGGAAGAGAAGCAGTAGCATAGCCGCGGGGGGGGGAAAGGTAAGTGTGGCAGGTGCCACAACAGACCATGTAGGCAGCCCCTCCTGTTTGAGTAGCCCAACCTACAGGGTTGAAAAATATGACACTGTGTAGCGTGCAACCAGGCCGCTGCCAGAAATGGAAAGTAGTGCGGTGCCAGCCCTGTGGCAGCAACCTGCCTGAAGCCTACAGTGCCCGTAAGTTAGTGGTGAAGACGCTCTGTGGGCAAGGAAGGGGAGGGAATGGGAGAACTAGGGGCATAAGAACATAAGAACATAAGAACAGCCCCACTGGATCAGGCCATAGGCCCATCTAGTCCAGCTTCCTGTATCTCACAGCGGCCCACCAAATGCCCCAGGGAGCACACCAGATAACAAGAGACCTCGTCCTGGTGCTCTCCCCTACATCTGGCATTCTGACTTAACCCATTCCTAAAATCAGGAGGTTGCGCATACACATCATGGCTTGTACCCCATAATGGATTTTTCCTCCAGAAACTCGTCCAATCCCCTTTTAAAGGCGTCTAGGCTAGACGCCAGCACCACATCCTGTGGCAAGGAGTTCCACAGACCGACCACGCGCTGAGTAAAGAAATATTTTCTTTTGTCTGTCCTAACCCGCCCAACACTCAATTTTAGTGGATGTCCCCTGGTTCTGGTATTATGTGAGAGTGTAAAGAGCATCTCCCTATCCACTCTGTCCATCCCCTGCATAATTTTGTATGTCTCAATCATGTCCCCCCTCAAGCGTCTCTTTTCTAGGCTGAAGAGGCCCAAACGCCGTAGCCTTTCCTCATAAGGAAGGTGCCCCAGCCCCGTAATCAGCTTAGTCGCTCTCTTTTGCACCTTCTCCATTTCCACTATGTCTTTTTTGAGATGCGGCGACCAGAACTGGACACAATACTCCAGGTGTGGCCTTACCATCGATTTGTACAACGGCATTATAATATTAGCCGTTTTGTTCTCAATACCCTTCCTAATGATCCCAAGCATAGAATTGGCCTTCTTCACTGCCGCCGCACATTGGGTCGACACTTTCATCGACCTGTCCACCACCACCCCAAGATCTCTCTCCTGATCTGTCACAGACAGCTCAGAACCCATCAGCCTATATCTAAAGTTTTGATTTTTTGCCCCAATGTGCATGACTTTACACTTACTGACATTGAAGCGCATCTGCCATTTTGCTGCCCATTCTGCCAGTCTGGAGAGATCCTTCTGGAGCTCCTCACAATCACTTCTGGTCTTTACCACTCGGAAAAGTTTGGTGTCGTCTGCAAACTTAGCCACTTCACTGCTCAACCCTGTCTCCAGGTCATTTATGAAGAGGTTGAAAAGCACCGGTCCCAGGACAGATCCTTGGGGCACACCGCTTTTCACCTCTCTCCATTGTGAAAATTGCCCATTGACACCCACTCTCTGCTTCCTGGCCTCCAACCAGTTCTCAATCCATGAGAGGACTCGGGCATACTCAGATGAGAAGGATGGAGGGATCAGGGATGGCAAGGAAGCAGGAGATGTGGATCCAGTGGCAATGGCACATGCTGGATCTTATCCCCTCCATTTTAAACCTCCCTGATCCTTTCGTCTTCCTGGACATTTGTCATCAAGATAGGTGGTATATGTCCAAGGAGACCCATAGGCAGCTTCATGTCATACAAAGTAAAAATTATTTTTACTTACCTCCTGTTTGCCCTCAGGTTGTCCCACCCCCACCACCGGATGTATTGGGTGCATTTTTTTTGGCATAGCTGTTTTGGTACTGGTGGCAGGGGATAGGATTGGGGCCCAAGTGTAGTTTGTGCTGCACTTAGCTTAGAAGGAAGGCCCATAGCCAGCGAGACAGGCCAGGGACAGACTGCACTTGCTCCCGGCGTGGAAGGGATTGTCACTCCCGAATCGGCCTTTTCAGCCACACTAGACGCTGTTCCAGAACCAGCTTTCAGAGTCTTTCGAGACTGAAGGTTGCCAACAACAATAGCTGTCCTATGTTAGTCTAATACACCATGCCAAGATGTCTACCCCTCTGCTTGAGCTTCCTGGACTTCGTATACTATCCAAGGAATGGATCTCCCAGTGGGCCGCACATCACTTGCATGGTTTATAAGCATACATTTATAAACGAATTCCTGCATTTTATAGTGAAAAAAACATAAAATCACAGCTGCTTGCACTAGGGTTAATATCTGTGCCTGGGGTTCTCCCCCCTGATGCTTCTTTACAGCTACACATCCGTTCGGTTAAACTAACTGCTCCATGCCAATTTTACGTATTCCATTGCTTTGTGTATTTATTTATTTATTTTAGTTTAACTCTGCTTCTCGTCATGAAAGAGAACATTGATTGCATATTTGTGACCCATTACGCTCAGGAGTTAAATAGTAATATTAAATAATATTAAAATTAAATGACAGTATTTCGTGTGCAAAGACAGCAATCCTATTCATGTTCACTCATAAGTAAATCCTGCTGTATTCAGTGGGGCTTCCTCTCAGGAAAGTGTGCAGAAGGTTGTGACGAAAGGCACATAAATTATGCTCATGAATGGAAATAATCACTGGAGGCCCTCTTCCAGCTGCCGCACTACCGCTGGAATCACGGCAGGTGGCAACAGGCTAGAGAGCTTTCTCGGTCATAGTGCCCCTCTTGCAGAATCCTCTCCTGTAGGTGATGTGGCAGGTGTCGACACTGCTGTCTTTTTGGTGTCAAATGAAGACCTCACCTTTGTGTTCATCAAGATCTTGAAAGTAGCTATTTAGTTCATGCCTGGCAACCCCCTTCAAGTGATGCCCAGGGCAGATGTCTCCACTTGCCACACCCTAGTTACACCACTGAATGCTGTGTACCCTTTGGACATGGGTGCATCAGCACTGGAAAGTTGGAAAGGATTGGGCCCTTTATGGGTAAACACCAGAACCAGGGGACATCCACTAAAATGGAGTATCGGGAGTGTTAGGGCAGGAACTCTTTATCCTTCTTTATATTTCTTTATCCAGTGTGTAGTTAGTCTGTGGAACTCCTTGCCACAGGATGTGGAGATGGCACCCGGCCTGGATGCCTTTCAAAAGGGACTGGACAAATTTCTGGAGGAAAAGTCCATCACAGGTTACAAGCCATGGTGCAATCTCCTGATTTTAGAAGTAGGCTACCTCAGACTGCCAGATGCGAGGGAGGGCACTAAGATGCAGGTCTCTTGTTGTCTTGGGGGCTCCCTGAGGCATCTGGTGGGCTACTGTGAGATACAAGAAGCTGGACTAGAAGGGCCTCTGGCCTGATCCAGTGGGGCTCTTCTTATTATGTTAAGAGGTTCTAGGTTCCATTGTTTCCAGGAAGAGAAAGGAAAGGATTCCAGACATGCTAGAATATGTCTTGAAGAAAACTTTAGTCCAAACCAGTGAAACCCAAAGAGTGGCAACAGGAAATATTGCTCTGTTGATTAGGCAAGGTCACATCACACGTCAAAGTCAAAAATTTTCCCCTCTATGCCCATGAGGTTTAAAAACATGCTTTCATTTTAAATGAACAGTCGGGATTGTCATGATCTGGAATTGTGGGTCAGGTATCTGGTCCCCCATTAACTTTATTCTTACTGAGCATACAAAATATATCCACAGCCTCGCTCAAGAGATTCTCAAATGGGAAAATCTGAAACAAGTTGGCAACCAGTGAAGCAGAAGCAAAATTGACATGCTATTATCTAATTTGCCGGCCTAAGTGTTCATGGATCTGACTCCGGTAACCACTTAAAACAGCAAACTTGGGGAATATTCCATACCTCAAGCTTTAGCAGACTTTTCTCAGTCGTGTGCCCACTCCTTCCTCTTTTCCTGGTTGAATCCTCCATCCCCCTGAAGAAACAAAAAAGACATGTAGAAGACTCTATTAGCGTAACTTGAATTACCGTTTACTGGAAACGGTCGAGCATGACAGCAATTTTGGCATAAAACTAGACCATGGCCAATGTTTGTATTCCAAGAAGACTAACGCCCTGCTACTGTTCACATACACATCAGGCATTTTGGGAAATGTTGAATGTCGACGCTGGGAAATCTATTCCTAAAGGCCTACTGTCCACCTCCCACACTGGGGAAATTTTCATCAGCAGCGTGAGGGCTGAATAGCCTATTGCCTTTTCTAGTTGAGCAGTTCCCCTCCAGGGATCCACTAAAATTGAGTGTTGGGAGAGTTAGGACAGAAAAAAGAAAATACTTCTTTACCCAGTGTGTCATTAGTCTGTGGAACTCCTTGCCACAGGATGTGGTGATGGCATCTGGCCTGGATGCCTTTAAAAGGGGATGGAACAAGTTTCTGGAGGAAAAATCCATCACAGTTTACAAGCTGGGATGAGTACATGCAAGCTCCTGATTCTAGAAGTACATAAGAACATAAGAATAGCCCCACTGGATCAGGCCAAGGGCCCATCTAGTCCAGCTTCCTGTATCTCACAGTGGCCCACCAAAAGCCTGAGGGAGCTCAAAAGACAAAAGACACAAGTAGGCTACCTCAGAATGCCAGATGCAAGGGAGGGTACCAGGGTGCAGGTCTCTTTCTGTCTTTTGTGCTTCTTGAGGTAACTGGTGGGCCACTGTGAGATACAGGAAGCTGGACTAGATGGGCCATTGGTCTGATCCAGTGGGGCTCTTATGTAGGGTTACATCCAGATGCCTGGTTTATCCTGCAAAGTTTAAATGCTTGCATTCTGTCGGCCCAACAGAAGTGGTTCCATTTCAAGTACCATTTTCCTTGTGTCTACCGCTCTCTAGCATCATGTACTTTTTAGCACCTTCTCCTGGTGTGCCAGAAGCATCCTTTCCTGGAGAAGGCAGTCATGGCCTCACTCATGTGTCTAGAGTGGACTCACGCAATGTATTTCATGTGAGCCTGGAAGAGAGTCCAGAAACATTGACCCAGATTGCAGTCATCAGGGTGCTATGTAGAGCCAAGATATGATATCCTATTATGCTTTCTCTCAACTGGATGTTATTACACTTTCTATGCAATTCTCTATCAACTGTATAGATATTTGGTTTCTGGTTTGTATTTGGTTTCTGGTTTGTTTCAGGGTTCTAGTTTTGATCTCTAAAGCCCAAAACAGCCTGGGAGTAGGATAACTCAAGAATCCAACTCCTCAAGTTCAAGTAGGGCCAAGAAATCTCCTCCATGTCAGAATCCCTTCTCTGTGTTCCCCAACCTGCAAAGATGCAGTATGTTTCGCTGCAAAGACTTACAGTATATCATTACGGCCATCATTTTAAACAAATGGGCCTTTTGAGATATTGGCTCAGGTAGGGCCACCCTGTTCCTTCCACTGGCCCTGAAGTTGTGTCTTCAACAGCAGCCCCAGGCATGGAAGATGACAGCTGGTGGAAGGGTCTTCTCAGTGGTGACACCCCATTTGCAGAGTGGTCTCCCCAGGGAGGTTTTCCTGGCAATTATTCTGCCATCTTTTCAGCATCAGGCAAACCACATCGTTCTCCCAGGTCTTTTTTACTCCTGCTCCCTAGTCCCTGGTTTTCTTCTGCTTGTACCCTGCTTTTAAAAAAAAACACTATGCAGCACTATAGGATACATGTTGATTTAATAGGCAGTAAACAGGTGCTGTTTGGCCCAGAATTCACTGCTCCCATTGGATAGAAGGGAGGCCAGTCATACCAGGAAAAAGAGCGCTATAATGAATCAGCACTAAAGAAGCTGAATTATCCAAGTTATACCAAGTTATACATACATAAATAAGACCTTTATTGACATAGATAAAGGAGATTATACCAAGTTATAGCTGTGTTGGCCCAACTGCATGCAATGGAGAGGCAGAAGATAGACACATACCTACCATGACTTGTAACCCGTGATGAACTTTTCTGGAGGAAATGTTCATCACGGGTTACAAGTCATGGTAGGTATGTGGATGGCAGAGGTAGGCTGCCTCTGGTTGCCAGATGCAGGGGAGGGCACCAGGACATAGGTTGTGTCTGTTGTCTAGTGTGTTCCCTGAAGCATTTGGTGGACCACTGTGAGATACAGGAAGCTGGATGAGATGAGCCATAGGCCTGATCCAGTGGGGCTCTTCTTATGTTCTTATTGGGCTCTTAATGTGGTTTCTTTTGCATGTGGTCTCCTGGGGTCCCTCCTTTCCCCTTAACAGCAGCCTGGTATGTAGAAAGCAAGCAGGTCAAATGTTTCCTGGCAAGGATAAAAAATGCTTCACCTGCTCAGTTTCTGCACATCGAGCTGCTGTTTAAGGGGTACAGGAGCAGAGTCAGTAAAAAAAAAGCCAGCTTTGAAATGGCTTTGCAGGATCAGGGCCCTTAGCTTTTTTCCAGGGCACCAAGGCAGCTGTTCTTGGGATGCTTTGAAAGATGAAATCCTTGTAAAAGTGAAAGTCAAGTCCACTGATGGATTCCAACTTTCTTTTATTTCAAAAGGAAAAAATGTCAGGTATTTCTTTTGCTCAAATTCAAGGGGTTTTTTTATATAATGGTAAAGGTTGTGGTTATAGGCTAAGTGTTTGGGGGCACTTTGGGAGAGTACGGCGCTCTCGATTCTACGCTTTATTGTAGGGCGTGAAACATCTGTGTGTAATCAGTTAGAACTGAAAGTTCATGGCAACGCAGCGGCAGTGGCAAATATGAATTTTTCAGGAGCTACAGCCACAAATGGTGTGTTCTGGTTAGATATGCTGATGAGGGGGATAGCTAAAATTTAAACGTAACAGAGAAAGAAGGAAAGCAAATTGGAAAACAAACATAGAGACTGGCATTGTTGTCGCTCTCATTGGCTTTCTCTCTAGCAGTGGAATAGCTAGACAGGGTGCAAAGCGCTAAGTTTGGCAGAGGGCCTCACCGCGGCGCGCAAGCAGCCCGTGTCCTGGAAGATCTCCCAGAATGTTCTACAGCGTGCAGACCACTCAAGATGGAAGGGGTATCCTCAAGGTAGACCATCCGAAAGCTAATGAACGGTCTAGACGAGAAAGATGCCTCTGTGTGTGCATCTCCTCCCGTGCCGACTGCCTTCAGCTTTCCACCCCACAGCTTTCGGAGCATCTGACAGAAATTCCATCTGGTTCTGTGTGGTTTGTTTTTATTTTATATTTTATGGGGTTTGGCAATGGTATGCCTCTGGCCTGAGAGCTGCAGAAATGCTTTACATATAGGTATAAAGTTTAATATTCTCCAGATCTCAAACTTTTTCACTTTCTTTCCCAATTGCCTGGTATATACCTCTCAACCTTGACAGCAGAAGAAGACAAAGTGTTGGGGCAAGCAAAGGAGGGATGTGGTGGATTCCAGTGGCATAGCTGGAGGGGTGCAAAGTACTGAGTTTTGCAGGGAGCCTCACTGCAGCATGCAAGGGGCCCCTTCCCCTCCCCTGCAGAGCCATTCCAGGCAGGTGGAGCAAAATGGAGGTGTATGCTGGAATGGCTCGAAGGGGAGGGGCCCCTTGCACACCACAGTGAGTATTCCTGCAAAACTCAGTGCTTTGCACCCCCTCGGGTTACGCCTGAGAGAGCTAGCACTGGGATCTGAAGTGGCTGCTAAAAAATCCAAGGCTTTATCTGACTGGAGAGCAACAATGGGGAAGGCTTCTTGATCTGCCTTCAGGAAGCTGAAGGAGTCCTGGCAAAAGAAAAGATGGCTATGCCAGTTACCAAATTGGCCATTCATTGCTAGCTGCTCCTGGATGCGAGTGTAGTTGACATAAGAACAGCCCCACTGGATCAGGCCATAGACCCATCTAGTCCAGCTTCCTATATCACACTGCAGCCCCCCAAATGCCTCAGGGAGCACACCAGATAACAAAAGACCTCATCCTGGTGCTCTCCCTTGCATCTGGCATTCTGACAGAACCCATTTCTAAAATCAGGAGGTTGCGCATACACATCATGGCTTGTACCCCGTAATGGATTTTTTCTCCAGAAACTTGTCCAATCTCCTTTTAAAGGTATCCAGGCTAGATGCCTTTTTTGGGCTGACCCAAATTGAAACTCAGTACACTGGAATAAATAAATACAATTTGCACTGACGCACAGTGGTGGACCTATACGTTGGGGCCCCTGAAGCTCAAATGGTTATGGCGTCCCCTTTGCAACCAGCAACAAGCTCTGGGGAACCATTGATCTTCAGTGGGGTTGTTCCATGGCAGATCACCACTCATTAAAAAAAAAACAACCACCACTACATCTCAGATTTGGATTAAAATTGCTGTACTGGATTATCTCTGGATTAACATGGGATTATCTCCCATGTTAAAGTCACTGGTGTGAACAAAAATGTCCTATGTTTTGTAGTTTTCAAGATATGGGGGGGGGATGAAAATTAGGAAGTGTTATATACGTGCTTCATGCAACATATAATGATGGAATAAAACATCACAAAGATCACAGACAATATGAGCAGGGGCCCCTCCGGGTTCAGAGACCCTGAAGTTTAAGCTTCATTAGTTTCATAGTAGATCCACCCCTGCTGTTGCACAAATGTTTGCGGGGGGGGGGGGCTTTTGCAGGGTTTGAAAACTGTAGTACTTTAGATTGTAACCTTGCAGCTGTTCTAGTGCTGTATTTTCCTAATGGCTCACTTATCCTCCCCCCCCCCCCCACACACACACATACACTGGTGCAGCCACACAAAAAAGGCATGCACTATATATGAAGTGGTTGGGGGGATCGGGACACTTCAGACGGGAAAGGGGACTTAACCTCTGTATGCTTTCTACTCTGCAGTGGGTCTCCTTGGACTTGTGCCTGCTCTGTTGGGAAGGAGCAGGGAGGCTGCAAAAAAAGGATGGTCATGCCACTGCCACCATATCCACCCTCTCCTGCACCCTTCCTCTCCCCTCTGCCCTGTTTCACCCCTCCCCACCCCACAGCTGCTTTACCTGCTCCAGCAGGTCCAGGTAGGTCTGGTGATGGGAAGGGAGCATTGTTGTCTCTTGTGGTAACACTCCCAAAATGGCTGCTGATGGAGCACTGTGCACTCCAGCGGCAGTCATTTTACGACTGCTGAACTCATTCGTCTGTCGTGAATGGCTGCACAAGGCAGCCCAATCTGGAATAGGAATGGGTCGTTAGTGATGTATTTGAAATATCACATGCCCGATCTTGTCTGATCTCAGAAGCTAAGCAGGTTCAGGCCTGGTTAGTACCTGGAAGGGAAACCGCTTGGGAATACTAGGTGCTATAGGCTTATACCATAGTCTTTCGAGACTGAAGGTTGCCAACCATCTCCCTATACTGAACACTATCTCCCGATCTTGTCTGATCTCGGAAGCTAAGCAGGGTCAGGCCTGGTTAGTACTTGGATGGGAGACCGCTTGGGAATACCAGGTGCTGTAGGCTTATACCATAGTCTTTCGAGACTGAAGGTTGCCAACCATCTCCCTATACTGAACACTATCTCCCGATCTTGTCTGATCTTGGAAGCTAAGCAGGGTCAGGCCTGGTTAGTACTTGGAAGGGAGACCGCAAGCATTGGGAATGCTGGGTGCTGTAGGCTTATACCATAGTCTTTCGAGACTGAAGGTTGCCAACCATTTTAAAAGTGTACTTGCAGTGAAACCTCTGCACCACCCTCTGCAATGAAACCCCTGCATCATATATGGAAACATATGCATCAGCCTGGAAGGAAGAGGAAGAGGTGATGTGCAAAAGATACGGGGTGGCATGAGAAGCAGAGCTCTGCTGTGCATAAGAGCAAAAACAGACAGGCGAGAAGGTAAGAAAGACACAGATGACAGAGAAAGCATGCTGTGGGGATCAAGGAAGGGAGAGGAAAGAAAGATGATCCCACACACTGCTGATTAGCGGCTGGGAAGAAGGGAAAAATTTAATCATAATTTGCCAGCCTAAATATTGGCTGCAGTCTATACTGAGTTTGTGGAAGCGAATCCTCTGGCGCTGATTGGCTGAGCTATTGTGATGTCATGGAATGTTCATCATTATTCCCACTGTTCAGGAGTTAAGGCTGAAACTATCAGAATGTGTGCCATCGAACTTGTAAAAGAAGAAAAATGCTTCTGTTTGCCACATGGAAACATGTGGCCACATGGAAACAAACTGATGTGTGGAGGAAGGCTGAGTAGTGGGAATTGGTCTGGGGAGGTCAGGAAGGGGCAGGGAGCCTAGAAGCAAGATGGCTGAAGGGAGGATGCAGCATAGACAATGCGCTGTGAATATTGTGACTTGGCAACCCTAAAGGCATAGGGAGGAGGACTAAGAAGTAGAGGGAGGTGTTGGGAAGGGAATTGAATGTCTGCATATTGATGGTTTGTACTAACTAGCCAGTACTTTGGCTTCTAGTGTTTTGTGTGTGTGTGTGTGTTATAAGGGTCCAGGTGACAGATACTCTCCCATTCAAATTATGAATTTGGTGAACAGCACTAAGAGAAGCCTAATCACTGGCAGGAAAACTATTAACTGTATCCATCTAGCATTTTGTTTCATATCTAATGTTTATACACTTGTTGCCCATTTTCCTAATTCAAGCAACGTGGGGAAATGGCAAAGAAATGTACGTTGCCCTACATGAAATACCGGAGACAACCTTACAGGCAAAGCAAGCCCATTTGTAAACAAAACTTGGGGGAAAATGAATGGAATTGTTTCCCGCTAATTCCCTGCAGGATCAGGGCCCGTGTGCTGGCCTCAGTTCACTGAGCTATTCCTTTCCTTTCTGGCAAACCCCATTAAATGTTGATATTGGAGGCGCACGGTTAATTTTAATGAAAAACACACGGCCTGATATTTTTGTTGGAGGGAAGTCGACTGTTGGCTACAATGGGCAAAACAGATTCCCCCCAAACAAACATCCAACTCAATCTATCCAACATCCAACTCAATTTTATTTTTTTTCTGACTTCATAATGAGCAGGCAGTTTATTAAGGCAGACACGTCTCCCCTACCTAGATGTTCACAGCTGAGGGCGCTCAACGCATGGATAATACTGAGGATTGGGCCGTCGCGTGAAGCCTTTCGCAACTGCAGAAGTGGGTGCTGCGGTCGCAAAATGGCTGCCGATGGAGTGCGCAGTTCTTTGCCATGTGCCTGGTGGTGGAGAGGTACGTCAGGGCATGGGGTGAGGTGGAGAGGAGGCATTCCGGGGCAGGTGGAGGGTGGGGGAAGGCGTGGTGTGGAAGGGAGCGGGACCAGCGGTGCTCAGTTCCACTGGAGCCCTGGGTCGGGCCACGCAACCCAACACAGGACTCCTTGATTCTGCGCCGGCTAAAGAGCTGCCACATCATTAAGTAGCCCCATTGCGGGGCTACTTCCCTTACCCGGGCAAAGGGAACTAATGTCCCCTTCCCCCAAGGAGCTGCCAACGGCTGCCCGGTTGCCGTGGCAACCATTTTTGGCACTGCGCAGCCTTTCGCGCCAGGCAGCTCAGGATTGGGCTAAGCCCCATTGAACTCAATGGAAGTGAGTAGACATGCATAGGATTGCACTGCTAGTCCATTGTCAGAGCTGCCTACACCCACTGGGGCACATAATATAGTGACGGGGGATGGGAGGGGATGAAATTGGGGGCAGGGAGGCTGTGGGGAAGGGGTGAATTGGGTGGCAATGGTGCAAACTGGATCCTAGTCACCTTTCCTGCGGCCTCGCTGCCTCCATTCTCTCCTCAGACTTGGCACCAGCGATTTTGCTGTTGCAAGTCTGAGGAGACCTGTCGTGGAGCGGGACGCTTATGGAGGTGTAAAGGGATTTAATTTGCCTTTTGCCTCCAAACCCTCCCAATCAGCTCCCCTCCCCACTGGATACAGCACTCTGGTTTTTGACATGGTTGGCCACCTTCAGTCTCGAAAGACTCTGGTATAAGCCTACAGCACCCAATATTCCCAGGCGGTCTCCCATCCAAGTACTAACCAGGCCTGACCCTGCTTAGCTTCTGAGATCATGGTATAAGCCTACAGCACCTGGTATTCCCAGGCGGTCTCCCATCCAAGTACTAACCGGGCCTGACCCTGCTTAGCTTCAGAGATCATGGTATAAGCCTACAGCACCCGGTATTCCCAGGCGGTCTCCCATCCAAGTACTAACCAGGCCTGACCCTGCTTAGCTTCCGAGATCAGGCGAAATTGGGCATGTTTGAATGCTGTGCTGACAGTGACATAGTTGCCCCAGAAAGTGGTGGAAGTATAGGAGTGGGCTCTTAGAGATATAGAGCCCACTTGCATCAGGCACCTATTAAACCAGTGGTCTTCAATCTTTTTCATGCTACAACCCCAATGAATGAATGAATGAATGAATGAATGAATCTGCTCACTCTCCACCCCCATAATGCCCTCCCAGCACTATTCACTGTAATCAGATATTCTTATTAGAGAGAACAGAAAAAGTTACCATGAAGCCTGGCACCAGCGAAAGCTATTTTGGCACAATTATGAAGACCCTGAGCAAGACGGAGACACAATCTCCTGGTACCTGAACATCAGATGCCCCCCTTTACCTGGTGGCTAGTCCAGTGGTCTTCAACCTATTTCATTCCTCTAAGTTGCCTGACCCCACAACTGAGGCTTCACAATCCCGTTGGGGTCCTGACCCCAAGAACACTGTTTTAAACAGCATCATTTCTGCAAACCGATCACAAGGAACTGCTGTAACACTAAAAGTCTACAGACACATGTGGGGGGAGGGGAAATCACATGGTGCCTTAACATGAAATCATTACACCTCCTGTTCTACCTGGTGATGATTTTGTATCAGTGAGCTCCGTGACTGACCCCCCTTCATGAGACTGCAGGCATTTCAACATTACAGCATATTCTTCCCCTTACCCTTGGTGCATTCCACACCATCTCAGAATAAGCAATTATTTACATATCCTTATTTATACAGGGGTTTTTTGTGTTGTTTTTTTTTAGATGGTGTGGAAGGCAGTTCTGGTCTCTCCTTGAAAGAACTGAAGTAGATTTACCCAGGGGAAGAGTTGTCGTGTCTGAAATGCATTGATCAACAAGTTATCATGCGGTGCTCTGTCTTGAATCAGGCCAAATCCAACTTGAAACACTGGCGTGGATTAGAGCGATTAAATTTTGGCTCAAAATATTCTAGAATTCTGACCCTAACACTCTTTTATATCACCTCCTTGTTGACCCTTACTTCTCTGATAAACTTTGGAGCGCTAAAATAAAACAATTGGGAGTTGAGCCTGACTTACTTGGTCATTTGTCCCAAGCCGAGGCTTTCAGGCTCATTAAAGGGAGACTCCTGGATATTCACTCCTCCAATATTTTATCTGCAGCCAATAAAACTTGTTCACCTTTATTTTATCACTTACCAGTTAAAGTAGGCGAAATTCCCAATTATCTCTATATTTTGGAATGCCCAAAGATTAGAAGGGCCTTTTCTATGGCCCATTGTAATTCTATTCCATCTTCTGTTCTTTGGGGTAGATTTAATGCCATTCCTTTTCAGGAAAGAATTTGTCCCTGTCCTCAGCGGGCTGTAGAAATTAGACCACCTTCTTCTTCATTGTCCGCTTCACAATGTCTGGCCCTTCAATTTCACCTTAACTCCCTTGCTGAGGATTTTGCTATATTGCAATCTTTATTAACCTCCACTGATTTTGACATTGTCTCTCAGATAGCTAAATTTATCTCACAAATCGTGGCGACTAATCTGAAGCCTGCCCCTACTCTCTGAAGTGTTTGGTTATAGGTGTTATTTGTAGTTTGCGATGTTATGTTTGTGCACTTCTGTATGTTTTTTTTGTATGCTTAATAATGCCTAATAAAGGTCTCTAAATCTGAAACAAGTTATCTTTGCTGTACCTAGAGGTCTCTGCCACACCTTTTACTCATTAAAACTGAAGATTGACATTTTGAACTGGGTCCAGAACAAACTAGAAACAGGTGAAGGTGGAACAATCCTACAGTTACAGGTTCTGAATGTCTTGCCCCAGACAACAGTCTATCTCAGTTATTTTTAACCTTTTTCGTCTGATGGCACACTGACAAGGTATTAAAATTGTCAAGGCACACCATCAGTTTTTGCCAATTGACAAAGCACACCATGCTCACATCCTCCAATGTCCTATTAATAAATGACCCTCCACCAAACTCCTGCGGCACACCTGGGGACCATTCACGGCACACCAGTGTGCCACGGCACAGTGGTTGAAAATGGCTAGTCTATCCGCAGCAATGGGGTGCCATTTTGTCTGAGGTTACTCAGATCACTTTGGGCAACAGCTACATCTTCTGTTTCTGTGGTTAGAGCAAATTGTAGGGTTTCCTATTCTGGAAATGTTGCCCGCTATAGTAGATGGTGCGTCACTTACGTGATGTATTCCCACATCATCCACACTAATTGTGCAAGTGGACGAGATGAGCTTTGGGATGGCGAAATGGAGAAGCCACACCAAAGAGACCATCTGGTAGGAAATCTGTGGTGAATTAATAGCTGATGAAAAGAATGGCTTTGTATTTCTTTGCAAGAATTCATTTCTCCCACACGTGAAATCTGAGGCAAAAAATATTCTAGATAATTGCAGAGGGGAAAATGGAGGTGCCACATTCCTCTCGGCCTGAGCAGAATGCCATTGTACAACAGCCACAATAGCAACCATTAGTGTATTAATGGAACCATAATATTTTCCTACCTTCTTGTCCAGCTTGGCTTCCCCAATGGGGGTCTGGAAGTTGGACCACCCAAGTGATACAGAACAGTGAGCATTTCAGGCAAAGGTTAATTCCAGCTAAATAAAGAAGCCAAAACGAGTGGGAGTGTTGGAAAGACCTGTGAAAATGCCAAAAAGTTATAGTTTTAATCTGTATTTTTGGGGAGCAGCCAGCGAGACAGACGTGAATATACAAATTGGGATGGCATGCTGAATGAAAGCTGTGCTTTACGTTGGGGAGGACAGAGGTTTAGGAGTGTGAGAGCCAACCAGCTCAGTACCAGTTGCTTGAGCCAGGAGCCCTCCATGGAACAAGCACTTGCTCCTTATGCCATCGGCTGACGGAACATACCAAGATCCAGGTCTACAGAGCTTGCGTCCTGAGTACACTTCTGTACTGCAGCGAGTCATGGACTCTCTGCTCACAACAGGAGAGGAAACTGAACGCTTTCCACATGCGCTGCCTCCGACGCATTCTCGGCATCACCTGGCAGGACAAAGTTCCTAACAACACAGTCCTGGAACGTGCTGGAATCCCTAGCATGTATGCACTGCTGAAACAGAGACGCCTGCGTTGGCTCGGTCATGTCGTGAGAATGGACGATGGCCGGATCCCAAAGGATCTCCTCTATGGAGAACTCGTGCAGGGAAAGCACCCTACAGGTAGACCACAGCTGTGATACAAGGACATCTGCAAGAGGGATCTGAAGGCCTTAGGAGTGGACCTCAACAGGTGGGAAACCATGGCCTCTGAGCAGCCCTCTTGGAGGCAGGCTGTGCAGCATGGCCTTTCCCAGTTTGAAGAGACACTTGGCCAACGGTCTGAGGCAAAGAGGCAAAGAAGGAAGGCCCATAGCCAGGGAGACAGACCAGGGACAGACTGCACTTGCTCCCAGTGTGGAAGGGATGGTCACTCCCGAATTGGCCTTTTCAGCCACACTAGACGCTGTGCCAGAACCACCTTTCAGAGCGCGATACCATAGTCTTTCGAGAATGAAGGTTGCCAATACAATGGATTGAAGAGGGATCACTGTCGTTACAGCCCCAATCACTCCAGGGCCTGGGAATCAGGTGACACCAGAAAGTCACTCATGCTGCTAGGTGTTATAAAAAAACTCAAAGCCACTACTTTCCCTCACTCTGGGGAACTCACTTTTGCAGAGGTTGCCACGTTAAGCCAGAACACATGAGTCTTGTGGGCTTGTAATGCTCACCTTGAATGTAAATGCCGTGAAATTTAGTGATCCTCCATCATTCTTCTCCATCTCAGATTCTAATCAGAGGATCATTGTGGGTTGGGGTAGGAAGTGGAGAAGGGGGGGGCTCACAGGAACAGGGTAGAGGCCGGATCAGACCCTGCGGAACCTCAAATCAGCTTGCATTGATATGGAATAAACAGATCTATTTCCAAACTTAGGGAGGTGCTCATTAACAAGTGATCATTACAGATCACCAGAAGGTGAGTCAGAATCTATAGAAAGATCAAGCCAAAAAAAGGGGGGGGGGATGGACTTGGGTAACCTAATGAGGTCAGGAGAAAGAATGGCCATGCAGTCTCTCCTGGATTGTTGGAAATGCCCCAAGGGAAGTCTATGGGCATGACAACCACCTCTGGCAACACCTCTCTGACCCACTGCTGTGGCAGACAGACTGGGTAAGAATTACTGCCCTGGGCAGGAATTATTTTTAAGTAACAAAGTCTATTGTCATGAAGGGCGTCCAGTAGGGGGATCAGCCTTTACGAGTTCTGAGAACACTCCCCGGCTGCAAACTCGGGTTTATAGACAAAAATGGGAGTAAATCAGGTGCCGCTGGTGATCCTGTTTCTCTTGCTTGTTGAAGAACGAATGAAGTCATCGCATGTCACCTCATGCCTACCGAGATTGGTATTCACACATGCCGCTGGAATGAGTGACATGATTTCTGTGCTGGAATGAGCGACATGATTTCTGTCCGGGCGTTCCTCTGTTTATTACCCTTGTTAAGGGTCAGCAAGAGGCCAAACAAGCCGGGGACCCTGCACAACCAAGCCTGTCCCTGTATGGCAGGGCTGGAATAAATCTGGGCAAAATAATACTCCAGCAAAATTTCCTAATTTGGACTCACTTGCAGAGTTTCCAAAGATATATTCTCCTAATTTATTTTAACACATACACACACTTTTGCCACGATGAGTGATTCAGGTGGAGGTAAACTGGGTTCAGAATATTTAGCTGGTTAACGCTGGACGTGAATGCCTTAAGCTTTTTTCTGAACAACACTACAGATGAAGGTGATATAGATTTGAAGCACTGGCCAGGCGTGCTGTACAGAGTGTGCACAGTGGTGGATTGTCTTATGTAGAAAACGAAGCATGTGTACATTTCAGATCTGTGTCATGGTGAAGAGTCATGCTGTTAACTATGGGTGTGATAACCTGGGACTTCTGGAGGATTAGACTGGACACATCACTTTGCCTCTAATTTAAAAATATCACCTTAGAGCAGTCACTATTGTCATACTCTTCCAGGATATGCAGGGCACTGCACATGCCCAATTTCGTCTGATCTCAGAAGCTAAGCAGGGTCAGGCCTGGTTAGTACTTGGATGGGAGACTGCCTGGGAATAGCAGGTGCTGTAGGCTTATACCATGATCTCGGAAGCTAAGCAGGGTCAGGCCTGGTTAGTACTTGGATGGGAGACCGCCTGGGAATAGCAGGTGCTGTAGGCTTATACCATGATCTCGGAAGCTAAGCAGGGTCAGGCCTGGTTAGTACTTGGATGGGAGACTGCCTGGGAATACTGAGTGCTGTAGGATTTTACCATGATCTCGGAAGCTAAGCAGGGTCAGGCCTGGTTAGTACTTGGATGGGAGACCGCCTGGGAATACTGGGTGCTGTAGGCTTATACCATGATCTCGGAAGCTAAGCAGGGTCAGGCCTGGTTAGTACTTGGATGGGAGACCGCCTGGGAATACCGGGTGCTGTAGGATTATATCATAGTCTTTCGAGGCTGAAGGTTGCCAACCATTTTGTGCTTTTAAAGTACATTTAAGAACGTAAGAAGAGCCCCACTGGATCAGGCTAAAGGCCCATCTAGACCAACTTCCTGTATCTCACAGCAGCCCACCAAATGCCCCAGGGAGCACACCAGATAACAAGAGACCTGCAAGGCTTCCTGGGAATTGTAGTTAAGAACACTGGAACAGCCCCACTGGATCAGGCCATAGGCCCATCTAGTCCAGCTTCCTGTATCTCACAGTGGCCCACCACATTCCTCAGGGAGTTCAACAAGTGCAGTGCACATGGGGGAAGACTATTGTGCATGCAGGGACCACATGTAGTGGGCTCATGGAACCATTCAGTGAAATGGCAGGAAATGGCTCGTTCATTGTTCTATGTAGCCTGAGCTACAGGCAATGAGCCCAGTCTCTTAGTGGGCTCAAAAGCATTTCTTTCATGCATAGTGGGAGAAGTTTGCCTCTCCCTCCATTTGGTCACTCTTAAGCTGCTGAGGATGTGAGAGATGTGCAGCCCCTTTTCTCAAAGTCTGTGGTGGATCAGTTAAGAGGAATCATGCTTTGTAGGCCTCCCCCAGACCACTGAAAAATAGGTTAAGGAGTCCTGGATTCACATTCACTTGCACAAAAGGAAGAAAAAGAGGGAATATGAAGTGTGTTCCGAATCTGACCGCACATGTCACACAATAGGTAGAGAGGGGTTGTGGGTCAATCATGGTCAGATGTGCCAAGAACCAAAGTCATAAGAACATAAGAAGAAACCTGCTGGAACAGGCCATAGGCCCATCTAGTCCAGCTTCCTGTATCTCACAGCGGCCCAACAAATGCTTCAGGGAGCATACAAGATAACAAGAGACCTCATCCTGGTGCCCTCCCTTGCACCTGGCATGCTAAGGTAGTCCACTTCTAAAATCAGGAGGTTGCACATACCCATGATGGCTTGTAACCTGTGATGGACATTTCCTCGAGAAATTTGTCCAATCCCCTTTTTAAAGTCACCTGCTGCTGAGGCAGCTTGAAGCATTCCAAAGATGATGAGTTAGAACAAAGATGAGTTGGGAGAGTTAGAACAGACAAAAGAAAATATTTCTTTACTCAGTGTGTGGTTGGTCTGTGGAACTCCTTGCCATAGGATGTGGTGATGGCGTCTGGCCTGGATGCCTTTAAAAGGGGATTGGACAAGTTTCTGGAGGAAAAATCCATTACGGGTTACATGCCATGATGTGCATGTACAACCTCCTGATTTTAGAAATGGGCTATGTTAGAATGCCAGATGCAAGGGAGGGCACCAGGATGAGGTCTCTTGTTATCTGGTGTGCTCCCTGGGGCATTTGGTGGGCAACTGTGAGATACAGGAAGCTGGACTAGATGGGCCTATGGCCTGATCCAGTGGGGCTGTTCTTATGTTCTTATGATGAGACATTGGTGTCAAGATACAGCACACTCCTGGTTCAAAGGTGAAAGGCAGTCGTCTCTGATTCAATTACTTGGGGAACATGAGTCTGCAACTCCTGTCTAAACAATGATGCTTAAGCAGGATGCAGAAAGATTAGGCAACCAAGTATGACTTTCCAAATAGTTTGATGACTTGGGGGCCAAAGAGGATCGTGGTTTCTATTCACATGACCAGTAAGGAGGTGCCAATTTGTGTAGAAAGTGTCTGGCCTACCCACTTCTTTCGAAAGGCAGATTGAGAGTTTCTCTGACAGTGCGATGTCCCCCACTCTGTGGCACATCACTTATAAACTGAGCAGCTGGTGGCAAATATCCACTGAAGGGCTATTTCCACCTTTGCCACAACTAAACTGAGCCAGTCTTTTGTGCCAGGGGGGCCTGGTGCACATCTGGTGCCACCACAGTTACTGAGTTTGCTCCGAGCTTTGCCCTGGAAGGAACGGATCTCCGGGTAGAATTCAGGCGGGAGCTAAATGCTGCAAGAAGAAAACTTAGCGACTGAGATTTCAGAGCTGGCAAGAACAGAGAAGGCAGCAAGAGGGGGGGGGGGGGAAAAGGCTTTTGAATATCTTGTAACCACTGGCAGACTGTCTACTTTTCCAGACAGCAGCGCACAGCTGTGGCAAGAGACACTTGGTTTCACATTGGGCAACATCTGAGCAGGGCGAGGAGAAAATTTTCCAAAGCATCACGTTCCCTTTTTCCTTTTACAGTGATCAATCACCGTGATGGGTAAATGGGGGCTCCATCTACAAGGGCAGGATTCTGCAAGATTCCAGGTTGCTGGGAATAAAGGAGGTGGTCACCACCTTGTGCAATGCATGAAAATCTTCCTGGGTGCTGCTGGGAACAGAAGCTGAACTAGGCAATGGTGTAGCTGGGGAGTGCAAAGCACTAAGTTTTGCAGGGAGCCTTACCACTGTGTGCAAACAGTCCCGCCACTTCAGAGTTATTCTGGGAAGTGGGTGCAAAATGGATGCCCCTGTTTTGCTCCCACTACCTGGAATGGCTCCAAAAGGGAGGGAGAGGGGATGTTTGCATGCCACAATGAGGCTCCCTGCAAAACCCAGTGCTTTGCACCCCCTCTAGCTATGCCACTGGAACTAGGTGCTCCTTGATCTGACCTAGCAAAGTTCATATGTTTCGATAGACCATCATCTTTAGATGATGAAACATCATCTGAAACATTCTGCTGAAACAGAGGCACCTGTGTTGGCTCGGTCACGTCATGAGAATGGACGATGGCCGGATCCCAAAGGATCTCCTCTATGGAGAACTCGTGCAAGGAAAGCACCCTACAGGGTTGCACCTTTCCCCTACACTGCACCTTTCCCCTTGTTGATGGGCGCTTCCTTGAACATCAAGTGCAGCTGAAACCATCTTGATCTGCTCTACTCCATACCGCCCATGCGCAGTCAAGTGTCGCCATGCAGGCTATGTCTCTGTTCTCTTCCTAATTATTTCAGCTGATGCCACGGGAGATTCTGCCAGCCTGAATCAGCTGACAGTTTTGGAGCTACCCCGAGAAATGTGTTGGCCTACATATCTAAAATGCCCTCCCCTCCCCACCTGAGCTCATTCTCATTGCTAGATGGAGAGTCTTCATTATGCAAGAAGATGGGCATCTAGACTTAGGATGTCCTTCAAGGACATCGACCTTTGGCCATCCTCCCTAGAATACTGTGAAGCGAAAGAACACCTCCAGAATAGGAAGTGAGCAGAAACCCCTTACCTAGAACTGTCTGTTCATGTGGCCGCCCCCTGCAGCATAACTATGGAGATACGCAAGCATAGATCATCCTGGGAGAACTGGGAAAACAATTCATTCCCCCTGCCAACAATGAAATACAGTTTACATGGCATGTCCAGCCTGCGGATTCAGTCTGCCCTGTGGCAAACCATGACAAAAATCCTTTGCCCTGTTATACCCCACAGGGGATGACATCACATAAAGTGCTGAAGCCATCACATGACTGCCTCAGAAGCTCTTGACGCATACCCTGAGACCAAAAACAGAAAGGAGAAATGGACTTCCCAGCTTTCCTTCTGGAGTGACTGGTTTTCCCTGGAAATGTATGAAACCACCTCCCTATTATTTATTTCCCTATTACTTATGTGTTACCCTGTACACAAAATCTTTTCTGCAGAATCATGCAGGAACATAATATGCTACACCCCATGGGTTTAATGGTCCATCCAAAAGCATAAGTATTCCTCTAATGCAGTTCTAGATCTTTGTTGTGCATTTCACATCCTGTAATGGAAATGTGCAAGATCCCTTGGGGAGATGGGGTGTGGTGTCAGCAGTGGTCCCTTGCTCTGACAGGTTCTGGGAAGAATGGGGTTGACACCAAGGCCTTGGACTGCAGTGGGTGTGCTGCATGGCTGCAGCCACTTGAAGATGGTAGGGCCCTCAAGGGTAGGAGCAGCATCTGGAGGTCAGAGAGTTTGTGGGTGTAGAAGGTAGGAACGGAGTGAGCAGAAGTTAGAAACCTGAAGGAAAGACAACAGATGGGCAGGCTAACTGACTAACGGACTGGCTAGCTGACTGATGGATGGACTGATGAACCAAACAGAGATTGCTGGAGACTGCTGGAGTAGAGACTGCTGGAGGTGCTGGAGACTGGTGTGTGCCTGCCATGCCCAAGAGCTGCTGAGGACCAAGGTGTCGCTGCAGTGGCTGGAGAAGCTGCTGGCGTGAGAGAGAAGGAAGGAGGACCTCTGCAGGTTGAACAGGCAAGCAATCCTGGTGGTGGGGTCCAGAAGTGCTGCAGCGCAGGGCCACTGTAGGGGAAAGAAGGGGAAGTCAGGCTGCAATCCTAACCACACTTTCCTGAGAGTAAGCCCCATTGAACAAAACAGGACTTACTTCTGAGTAGATCTGGTTAGGACTGCGCCCTAATTAGCTTAAAGTGGGCATAAGTTCTATAGGTGAAGCTTGGAACAGGAATTTGGCAAAACGTATCATAGCAGAATCCATTGATTTAGTTGGGTATTCGCTTCAGTAAACCCCTGCCCCCCTATTTTTGTAGATACTCTTAGTTATACCATCCGCAATGGCAAATTTATGTGGTTTTGCCTCGAAAGCAGACTGTTAGGGCACCCCTACTTTCCACACACTTCCTTAGAACTCGCTGCGTTTGTTACGCAAAAGTCCAACTTTCACCAACGTGCCGTGGCACACCAGCTGAAAATTGCCACGTCCCACAGGCTTTCACTCACGGCAAGGAGTGGGGCCCCTCCGTAAGAGTTGCTTCAGAGCAACTCCACAACAGCTCCAGCCCCTCCCTGTAGGAAGAGACCTGCAAGATCACTAGTGTGACCTGCATGATCACAAATGTTGATACCACTTCCATCGCCATCATCACAGCGGCAGTTGCCTCTTGTAGTTCTTGCCATTGCGTCAGTACCTTCCCAACCCCAGCAGAGGGCTCTTTTCTAGAACTGAGTAAGGAGCGACAAAGATTGCCACCCCATCACACAACCTAAGATATTATATGAACTTTTCCACATGCCGCATTCTTTCCTGGGAGGGGGGGTGTTTTTAAAAATACTAAGAAATACCTCTTGTTGCTGTAGGCTCCACAGCAATTGGGGAGATTGGCATGAAGATTCAAGAAAGGAAACACCTGCCTGTCTTTTATGAAGGCTCTCATTCCTACTCGGTGTGTAGGGCAGATGACTCAAGCCAGGGCACACAAGGACACGGGCAATTAGCAGCGGAGCTTGGCCTGGTCTCCTGGCGAGCAACGGCTCCTCTATATTAGCAGTGTATATAAAAATGTGGGGCTCGCCAGAACTGCATTACAAAGCTGGTTCTGTATGCCTGCTTTTTATTTATTTGCAGGATTTATTTATAGGGTGAGAATAATTTATATTCCACTTTCCTACAGTAACCGGCACATAGGCGGCAGGCACACGGAACAGGCGTCCCTCACTTCCCCTTGGCCGCCCTCCCAGTTCCTGGACCCCTGTGGTAACTGGGATGAAAGGCATTTTTCCCATCCTCCGAATGCTTTTCTCTATTGCCATGGAGGAGCATATTAATATTGTACGTGACATATACAGGTGGGTCCTGCAAGATCTGCAAGATCCAGGCTTAAATCCCTACTCACCCATGAAGCTTCTTAGGTGACCTTGGGCACTGGCGTCACTAGGGGGGTTCAGAACCCACAGATTTGACTCAGTGCAGGTTCTGAACCCACAGTGGAATTCCCCACTTGACATCCCAGTCATAACCGGAAGCATCTTCCATCTCTCAGGAAGTTTTCTGAAAACTTCCTGAGGCCCGGGGAGGCGGCCAGTAGTAAGGAATTGTCTTTTTCAGATGCCTTCAAGTCAAATCCAGAAATGCTGTGAGGCCTGGAGAGGCCACACACTCTCTGGACCTCAGAACATATCCAGGTGCAACCAAAAGGCACTTCTGGTTTCATCCAGAGGTCCTTTGATAGACCACCTGTGGATTTCATTATCTGCGGGTTTCGGTATCTGTGGGGGGAGAGGGTCTCTCTCTGAATGTGTCACCTTAGATACTAAGGGCCAACTGTACAGGTTGAGCATCCCTAATCCAAAACTCCAAAATACTCCAAAATCTGAAACTTTTGGAGCACTGAGTGCCGATGTCAGGGGAAGCCCTTACCTGGTTCATGATTGGTCATTTTTTTTTCACTAAGTCATTTTTTTTTCACTCAAAAACCCCATATGTTTTAACTTGTCCTTACAGGAAAGGTATATTTAAACTCAGGGGTGTCCAAACTTTTTGGAGGAGGGCCACATCATCTCTCTGCATTGGGGGCTGGGAAGAAAAGAATTAATTCACATTTAAAATTTGGATAAATTTACATGATTGAATATATTAGAGATGGAACTTATATGAATGAATGAAGGTCTTGAGATAGCTCAAGGCCTATAGAAGTCTACAGACATGAAACAGCAAGAAGTGGAAGGAGTCCTCGGCACACAGCTCGTCCGATAGGTCTAACAGTTGGCCCTTATGCTGAAAGCAGTCACGTCAGGCCAGCGTGGGCTCCAGCAAGTGTCTGGTGCGCCAGAAGCTGGAACTGGGAGCTCCTTGTGGGTCAAATTTGGGGGTCCCTGAGGGTCACAAATGGCCCCTGCACAGGGGCTTGGGCACTCCTGCTCTAACTCCTTGATCATTTTGATTATCCTTTTCTCCATCTGTGAACAAGATATGGGAACCAATGCAAGTATCACACGCATGCATTCATTAGGCAGCCATGTACTGTAAAGTGGGGCCTCCCACCGCAGCGTGAATGAAAAGCCCCCTGATAGCAGACCCCCCCCCCAAAAAAGGCCAAAACTTGAAATCCAGAAATAATAGAATGATGGAACAGCCTGCATGCGATTCAACTTCTACCCAAAGTGTCAGCATTGGCAAAACTGTCAGCCCTGCAGCCCCTTCCATGAGGTGTGAAAGTAGCTAAAGAAAGCACCTTTGCGTCCCAACTTTGACCCAAAATCCTGCTGAGGATAATCCCAGCGTCTGGTTTTCCGTCACGCTTAATGTGAAGGCGTGCACCGATTTTAAGGAGGGAATTCTTCAGAAATATACGACAGAGTGAATGCCGGGTGGTCCTTTCCTCGCCACTCACCCGTGGCCCCCCTCGTCTCCCCTCCAGAAGCCCCTCAGCTTCTGCCGATTTGCCATTTAGCCTTCAATAAAATATTAATTATCCCGCCAACACAGGGACGGCTGGTCGCAACTGCAAGTCAACCTTGGAACCGTTTCCCATGCGCAGGTCAGGCTTTGTCGAGGAGCCAACTTCCAGCGCTGTCTAATAAGATGAAATAAGAGTGAAAAGTTCAAATATTAGACTTTCCTGTGGAGCTGGTTTCAATGGGGGGGGGGAGCGCAGGCCAATGCAAACAGTGGCCGAGCGGCCAGCTCGTGTTTCTGTCTCGTCTGTGGCGAGCGCATGCGAGGGCAGTGGTTTGAATGAATAAAAGCCTCCATTGCGGGGGGCAGGGGGGAGGCCCCTATGTAGGTCACTGGGCTCGGTGACCACAAGGTGAGGGAATTTTTCTCTTGACACTGTGGCCACAGACCTCAAAGGCATTTGCATCTCCTTGGGAGAAAGAAAGAAGTGGAGTATGGCTTTCAGGAGAGTCTTTTTATAACCTGGGATACTTATACGCTTCACGGTGACAAAAAATAACCAGGAAGAAAGGGGAGGAGCCAAAATGCACATACAGCATCAGAACCCACATCTGTTATCATGTGCGGCTGCTTTGGGCACTAAAACCAACCAATCCCTAGGGCAGGGGTGTCAAACATAAGGCCTGCAGGCCTAACGTGGCTCCTGGGAGCAATTTATCCAGCCGTCATTACAGTTGGGTTCTCCCAGCTTGACAATTGGACCTCAATCTTAAGATCTTCATTCGTTCATAGCATTTGGGGGTTTTGAGTGTTTGAAAAACAAAACAAAACAATGAGTTAGGGGAAGCATGTGTAAGGGTTATAAAACAATGCAGGCTACAAAATGTGACTAATCTTCCTCCCCCTTCAATAATACTTAAAACTCAGGATCCCCCCAAAGGAAAAAAGAGATGCAGGAGATTCAGGACCCTAAAAGCAAGTCCTTCACACAGTGTGCCTCATTAAGGCTGGAGCCCTACACACACTTTCCTGGGAGTGAGACACATTGCACACAGCAGGACTTCTGAGTAAACAGGTATAGAATTGCGCTGTAGCTTGTGGAACCTGCTGCCACAAGACGTTGCGATGGCCATGGAGTTAAATGGGAACAGATAAATTATTCACAGAGAGTATGTTTATTACTAGCTATTAACTAAAAGGATCCTCCAGGTTCTCACCTCTCTACTGATGTTGCTAAAGTGTGAATGGGCCTGAAGTTGCTTATGTTTTGTTGAGCAAGAGGACAGAGAATCATGCATCCTGAAAGCGGGTCTTTTAAGATCTGCTCAGTGATACTCAGAAAACAATGCAGAGATGATGTAGGAACCTCATTAATTAGTTAAACCAGCACCGCCTCCTGGCTGAGTAATGCCCCAGCATACTTTGCAATGGGGTAGCTGAGAAAGCTTGGGAGCAACTGGCTTAAGCCTTGTGGTGGGGCCAGAGGACACAGCATGTTTGCCCTGGAGGCTCCTTGGCGCAATCCATGAACCAGGTAAGGGCCCCCCCCCCCCGAGATCCGTGCTCAGTGCTCCAAAAGTTTCAGATTTGGGGGCACTTTGGAGTTTTGGATTAGGGATGCTCAACCTGTACAGTTGGCCCTTGGTATGCAAGGGGATACATTCCCAGACAGACCTCCCCCACAGATACTGAAACCCATAGATAATGGAATCCACAGGTGGTCCATCAGAGAACATAAGAACAGCCCCACTGGCTCAGGCCATAGGCCCATCTAGTCCAGCTTCCTGTATCTCACAGGGGCCCACCAAATGCCCCAGGGAGCACACCTGATAACAAGAGACCTCATCCTGGTGCCCTCCCTTGCATCTGGCATTCTGACATAACCCATTTCTAAAATCAGAAGGTTGCACATACACTTCATGGCTTGTAACCCATAATGGATTTTTCCTCCAGAAACTTGTCCAATCCCCTTTTAAAGACATCCAGGCCAGATGCCGTCACCACATCCTGTGGCAAGGAGTTCCACAGACCAACCGCAGACCAACCAACCTCTGGATGAAGCCAGAAGTGCCTTTTGGTTGCAGCTTGAAGTGTTCTGAGGTCTGGAGAATATGTGGCTTTTCCAGGCCTCAGAACATTTCTGGCCAAGGGGCAAGTGAGCGATGCTTGTTCTGTGTGCCTGCCACCTATGTGCAGGTTACTGTCGGAAAGTGGTATATAAATTACTCTCACCCATTTTACAGTTTGAACTATCCTCTTTCCTAACATGTTCTTTCCATCTTAATACCTTTCCCTCTCTACTTCTGCAGGAGATAGTGAATCCGAAGCAGGCACCAGTAAGGCAGAATAAATACATTTTGAGAGAGAAGCCATTTGCACTGAAGATAAATCATTGTGATAACAGCCTCCATCTCTTTCTTCACTAGACAACTCCTAACACACCCAAACTACCAAACTCTAGCCCTTAAGTCTTAGGGTTTATGCCTTATGAGCCTTGGCAACCCAAAAATATTCATCCATGCAAATTATACAAAATTCAGAACATGACTGCAGTGGCGTAGCAAGAGGGGGGTGCAAAACAGGTGCCTGAATGTGAGAAGTTTTGCAGGCACCTGAATGCTCTGTGCAAGCGGTCCCTCCCTTTCGTGGCTGTTCCTGGAGGTGGGAGCAAAATGGAGGCATTCACCTCTTCTCTGGGTCTTCTCTGGCATTCACCACCATTTTGATCCCCCTGCCAGAATAGCTCCAAAGGGGTGGGGAGGGACTGCTTGCGAGATGCATTTAGGCACCTGCAAAACTTAGTGCTTTGCACCCCGTCTAGTTGTGCCACTGCATGTCAGTAATACAGTTCCCTTTTTCTTTTCTTTTTAAATTTTGTGCTTTCCTGACATGGTTTGGGGTTGGTGTGACTTTTGGATATCCTGAACGTGAACTACGAATAAGGCTGTGTTATGTATCTAATGATTGGCATTTGATTACATAAACATTAATTCCTTCGGTTGACCTCGAGCACACAGTTAGGGCACACACTTTGCTATATTCGGACTGCGGTTGTAATCTTTCAGGTTTGTGGAGATGACATCCCAGGGGGCAGTTATGCTGGAGCTTGCAGAGTGGGATGTCTGCGCTTGTTTGCCCTATAACTTAATGTTCGTCCTGCCCGGGTATGTCGGTTTGCATGATGATAATGTGATAAAACTATTTTCTCATAAAAGTCCAAGAGCATTTAGAGAACGGGATGCCATGAACCTCTGGTCATCAGCAATAAGAATTTTTATAAGAGCAAAAAAAAAAAAAAAAAAAAAGGTTCAGGGGAATACAAGGGCACAGACTGATTTATAAGGGAAAGGGTCATAAGCAACGAAAGTCCTAAGCCAGAGATTTTTCAACCGGTGTGCTGCGGCACCGGTTTGCTGTGAAAGGTCCCCTGGTGCCATGGGGGTTTGAAGCACATGGGGGGAAAATCGCTGAAAATCTCTTATTTGGTTCTATACCCTGCAGATGCCTGATCTCATCTGAACTCGGAAGCTAAGCAGGGTCAGGCCTGGTTAGTACTTGGATGGGAGACTACCTGGGAATACAAGGTGCTGTAGGCTTATACCATGATCTCGGAAGCTAAGCAGAGTCAGGCCGGGTCAGTACTTGGATGGGAGACCGCCTGGGAATACCGGGTGCTGTAGGCTTATACCATGATCTCGGAAGCTAAGCAGGGTCAGGCCCGATTAGTACTTGGATGGGAGACCGCCTGGGAATACGAGGTGCTGTAGGCTTATACCATGATCTCAGAAGCTAAGCAGAGTCAGGCCCGGTTAGTACTTGCATGGGAGACCGCCTGGGAATACCAGGTGCTGTAGGCTTATACCATGATCTCAGAAGCTAAGCAGGGTCAGGCGCGGTTAGTACTTGGATGGGAGACCACCTGGGAATACAAGGTGCTGTAGGCTTATACCATGATCTCGGAAGCTAAGCAGAGTCAGGCCCGGTTAGTACTTGGATGGGAGACCGCCTGGGAATACCGGGTGCTGTAGGCTTATACCATGATCTCAGAAGCTAAGCAGGGTCAGGCGCGGTTAGTACTTGGATGGGAGACCACCTGGGAATACAAGGTGCTGTAGGCTTATACCATGATCTCGGAAGCTAAGCAGAGTCAGGCCCGGTTAGTACTTGGATGGGAGACCGCCTGGGAATACCGGGTGCTGTAGGCTTATACCATGATCTCAGAAGCTAAGCAGGGTCAGGCCCGGTTAGTACTTGGATGGGAGACCGCCTGGGAATACCGGGTGCTGTAGGCTTATACCATGATCTCAGAAGCTAAGCAGAGTCAGGCCCGGTTAGTACTTGCATGGGAGACCGCCTGGGAATACCGGGTGCTGTAGGCTTATACCATGATCTCGGAAGCTAAGCAGGGTCAGGCCCGGTTAGTACTTGGATGGGAGACCGCCTGGGAATACCGGGTGCTGTAGGCTTATACCATGATCTCAGAAGCTAAGCAGGGTCAGGCCTGGTTAGTACTTGGATGGGAGACCTCCTGGGAATACAAGGTGCTGTAGGCTTATACCATGATCTCGGAAGCTAAGCAGGTTCAGGCCCGGTTAGTACTTGGATGGGAGACCGCCTGGGAATACGAGGTGCTGTAGGCTTATACCATGATCTCAGAAGCTAAGCAGAGTCAGGCCCGGTTAGTACTTGCATGGGAGACCGCCTGGGAATACCAGGTGCTGTAGGCTTATACCATGATCTCAGAAGCTAAGCAGGGTCAGGCGCGGTTAGTACTTGGATGGGAGACCACCTGGGAATACAAGGTGCTGTAGGCTTATACCATGATCTCGGAAGCTAAGCAGGCCCGGTTAGTACTTGGATGGGAGACCGCCTGGGAATACCGGGTGCTGTAGGCTTATACCATGATCTCGGAAGCTAAGCAGGGTCAGGCCTGGTTAGTACTTGGATGGGAGACCGCCTGGGAATACCGGGTGCTGTAGGCTTATACCATGATCTCAGAAGCTAAGCAGGGTCAGGCCTGGTTAGTACTTGGATGGGAGACCTCCTGGGAATACAAGGTGCTGTAGGCTTATACCATGATCTCGGAAGCTAAGCAGGTTCAGGCCCGGTTAGTACTTGGATGGGAGACCGCCTGGGAATACCGGGTGCTGTAGGCTTATACCATGATCTCAGAAACTAAGCAGGGTCAGGCCTGGTTAGTACTTGGATGGGAGACCGCCTGGGAATACCAGGTGCTGTAGGCTTATACCATGATCTCGGAAGCTAAGCAGGGTCAGGCCCGGTTAGTACTTGGATGGGAGACCGCCTGGGAATACCGGGTGCTGTAGGCTTATACCATGATCTCGGAAGCTAAGCAGGGTCAGGCCCGGTTAGTACTTGGATGGGAGACCGCCTGGGTATACCAGGTGCTGTAGGCTTATACCATAGTCTTTCGAGACTGAAGGTTGCCAACTGTCATGTCTGTAATAATGAATGGTCTGTCCCTCTTCCTCCACTGGCTCCAGCTTTTTCCAGGACAGGAATAAGAGAACATAAGAACAGTCCTGCAGGTTGAGGCCAAAGGCCCATCGAGTCCAGCTTCCTCTATCTCACTGTGACCCACCAGATGCTTCAGGGAGCACCCAAGTCAGCAAGGTACCTGCATCCTGTTCTCACTCCTTTGCACCTTGCCTTCTGAGGTAGTGTACTTCAAAAACCAGAAAGTTGCCCAAGTTGCTTTTAAATCCCCGTTTAGGTCAGTTACCATCACCACATACTGTGGCAAGGAGTTCCACAGACTAATTACACCCTGGGTAAGGAAATATTTTCTTTTGTCTATTCTAACTCTCCCGACACCCAATTTTAGTGGGTGTCCCCTGATTTTGGTGTTGCGGGGTAGGGAAAGGCACCAACCCCTCTATCCAACCCCTGTATCCATCCCTACATAATTTTGTACATCTCAATCACGTTCCCCCTCAGGTGTCTTTTTTCCAGAAACAAACTCTTGTGTATTTTAAGTGCAAAAAGGATACTATCAGAGCTACACCCAACCTACAAACAACATGAGAACTGACTTCACCCTACAGTGTCATGCATTGTCCTTGCTTGTTCCCTTAGGTGAAATACCTGATTGTGACTGCAGATGCCTTATACCATAGGTACACCTTATACCATAGGTGTGAAACAAATGATTTTTTTTTAAAGAAAACTCACTACATAAAAAGAGGCTGAGTACAATTTTGACTTAATGGGTCTCCTTTTGTGTATATCCTAACCCAGTGTTTCTCAAACCATGGGTTGGGATCCACTAAGTGGGTCATGAGCCAATTTCAGGTGGGTCCCCATTCATTTCAGTATTTTATTTTTAATATATTAGACTTGATGCTACCATGGCATATGACTGCATTGGGGCAATGTTACAGACCTCTACTTTTAACAGGTTACTCTGTATATGCTTTTAACACTGATAGTAAATGGGACTTACTCCTGGGTAAGTGTGGTAGGATTGCAGCTTAGGATTGTTAAACATTTTCCTGCTTGATGCTGTCACTTCCGGCCATGACATCACTTCTGGTGGGTCCTGACAGATTCTCATTCTAAAAAGTGGGTTCTGGTGTTGAAAGTTTGAGAAGCACTGTCCTAACCATTAAGCGCTTGTATAAATATTCACTGGAGGGGAGCCCACAAAGCATAATGTATTCAGTGCAAAAATAGCTCTCACCAGTGCGCTATGCTCACCCCTCTCTGGTCAGACACATGCACATCACCTCATAACGCAAGACCTTCAAGCAGCCCGCGCATTGCAGCTGTCTCCATTTAAAATGCCCTTTGATCCATTAGCAGTTTACAGGAATGGCGTTATCTCTGGGGCTCCTGCTGCGGGCCAGCGTTAAATATGCTTACAAAACTGGAGGATCTTGGCAAGCGGTGGTGGGTTATTTTTACACCCAGGCCATGGCCTTTCATAATGAAATCAAGGAAACGGGGAGAGTTACACAAGTTCGTCGAGGAAATAGGTCCTTTTTGGATAAAATCCTGACAGGGAACTACAAATTCCAGGGTAACCACACAGAAGTGGTTTTATAGCCCAATTTTCCTGAAAAGGCACTTCCTATTGTACAGTGGGCCAAGCTGGCCACACACTGTTGGTTTGGAACCAATTTTCCTATATTCCTATTGTGCTTTTTAATTACTGCGGAAAGGTTTTGGCTGGCTCACCTTCATTCCCTTTCATTGGCTGCCTCGATACATGGAGAGTCGTATTGAGCAGTTACAAAGCAAAAAAAGTTGGACTTGTGTTCTAAAAAAATAACTGCAAAAAACGCTGATAGAATTGTGTCCGGAAACAGGGGAGATGTGTACTTATAGGAAAGACTGCGATGAAATGCTCCTTATTTCACTGAGCCATTTGCAAGCAGCAAAACCGAGGAGATATTTTAAATATTTCTTCACCCAGCATGTAATTAGTCTGTGGAACTCCTTGCCACCAGATATGGTGATGGCGTCTGGCCTGGATGCCTTTAAAAGGGGATTGGACAAATTTCTGGAGGAAAAGTCCATCACAGGTTACGAACCATGATGAGTATGTGTGCAACCTCCTGATTTTAGAAGGAGGCTACCTCAGAATGCCAGATGCAAGGGAGGCTACCAGGATACAGGTCTCTGGCTGTCTTCTGTGCTGCCTGAGGCATCTGGTGTGCCATGGAGATATACGGAATACTGGACAAGATGGATCTTTGGTCTGATGCAGTGGAGCTCTTCTTAGGTTCTTTAGCAATTTCCAGGACTGGGGGGAAAATGAGTTCTTATCAGTGTTGATAGTGGTGGTCACAGCAGCTTTGCCCCCTCAAATTCTGAGCTGAAATGTGTGCCAAGAGAACTTTCAGTTCAAACTTAGCTAAGGGCATTTATGCACCACAAACCTGAACTAGCTGAATGGGCATCTTCTTTCCCTCAAGGAACACTGGGACCCATAGTATTGCTCTGTAGTAAAGTAGTACTACCACAACACTGCTTTACCTAGAGGGGAAAACATTGAAGAACACTCAGCAGATACAATGGCAAACAGCATATCTTCAATTTGGCCTATGGGCAAAAGTTGTCTCCCACCAAAGTGCTCCATGTTCTATATAGATCAGTGGTTCCCAAACTGTGGTTCGGGACCTGATTTTTGGTGGGTCACCAAAGGGTGATGGCAAGATCAGATAACTCATTGCTTTAAGCCCTGAGGCTACTCAAAAATCAGATGCTGTGGCTGCTAATTACCTTGATAATTACCTAATTGCAAGATAGCTGCTAACTGCCTTGCAAGGAGCTGACCTCCTGCAGTTTGCAAGCATGTGTAAATATACAGTGATAAATTTATTCTTTCTAAAATATTTCTTTCTAAATCTCCTTTTTCTAAAGTCTGGTCAACCTAGGTGGGTCCCAATAGAGTGCCATTTTAAAAAGTGGGTCCTCATGCTAAAAAGTTTGGGAACCACTGATCTAGATCAAACTTTACTGCTTCTATTTGGCATCACCTGGCAGGACAAAGTTCCAAACAACACAGTCCCGGAACGAGCTGGAATCCCTAGCATGTATGCACTGCTGAAACAGAGACGCCTGCGTTGGCTCGGTCATGTCGTGAGAATGGATGATGGCCGGATCCCAAAGGATCTCCTCTATGGAGAACTCATGCAAGGAAAGCGCCCTACAGGTAGACCACAGCTGCGATACAAGGACATCTGCAAGAGGGATCTGAAGGCCTTAGGAGTGGACCTCAACAAGTGGGAAACCCTGGCCTCTGAGCAGCTCGCTTGGAGGCAGGCTGTACAGCATGGCCTTTCCCAGTTTGAAGAGACACTTGGCCAACAGTCTGAGGCAAAGAGGCAAAGAAGGAAGGCCCATAGCCAGGGAGACAGACCAGGGACAGACTGCACTTGCTCCCGGTGTGGAAGGGATTGTCACTCCCGAATCAGCCTTTTCAGCCACTCTAGACGCTGTTCCAGAACCACCATTCAGAGCGCGATACCATAGTCTTTTGAGACTGAAGGTTGCCAACACACTGCTTCTACCAAAAAAAAAAACACACAAAAAACTATCATTCAATGAACGGACGTTTGTCGTTAACTTTAGCATTTGGAGAATGAATTTAGAAAACACACAGAAAAGAAAAACCAAAAAAGCTGTCCTAATAACATCCAAAATATGGGAATGTCTGATGGCTGGTCCGAGACAGGAGTAATATTGCAACAGTGGTCATTCTTATGTCATTGTTCTGATATTCCCAGTAGTGGTGAAGTCTTGGGAATTGAAATATTTCTGAAATCAAGTTATTTCAGCTGAGGGTTGACTGACCTATGAGCATGAATAATTTCAAGTGGATGGGACACGTCTTTCTCCTATTAGTTGCAGAATAAAGTATGGGGAAAAGTCATCACACGGTTCGAGAAGATTTACATGGAGCCACAGTCTGTGCATCTTCCTTTGGGGTAGTCACTGCTGACTAACCCAGTAGTTAATGCCAAAAACCATGGGAGAGAGAACTAGCATTAACAGAAGAATTGAATTGGTTCCAGATTGCCAGTTAGCAAGTTGCCACTGACTGGAAAAAAAAAATGTTACCCAAAAAATACCCTGAGTTTGTCACTGTCATGAAATAAAAGGCAGATTTAGTATTTGCAGACAAATACAAAACAGGTTGCAACTGGTACCCCAAAGGGCTGCATGTGGCCTTAAGGCAGCAAGTTCCCCACCTCTGGTATAGACAATACAGCAATGGCATCACTAGGGGAGGTGGGGGGGATGTGGGTCGCACTGGGGGGTGACATCACTACTGGCCAAAAAATTTTGAAATCTTGGTATTTTTGAATAATACCATCATGTTACATATCATTCAATGTGCGATTTCATGCAGAATGCAATGAAACAAACCATGTTGAAATATTTCTATTCTATCAAAAGTTATAGCCAGAAAACCAGTGGGGATGGGGCAATGGTGCATCATCACACCCACCACCGGGGGGCGTTGCCCTGCCCAGTGTATGGGAGGAGATCAGTCGTGGTGATGCAGACCCTGCAGTACAGAGATAGATGGACCAAAGGAAGCTTCTGTGTGCCTCACTGGAGTCACCCAATTTTAGCATGATGGAGAGAGGGGTTTGCCAGAACCAGGATTAAAATCGAAATCCATTTTATAAAAAGAGAGAAGGAGAAGCAAGATAGGAAGTTATATCAACCCAATATATGTGCAGTGCTTTGAAAACTCGAAGGCAGCCATTTTCAACATTTTCTTTTCGGGGCACACTAACCTCTAGGGTGTTCTCTATGGTCTTTGGGCCTCTTCAGCCTAGAAAAGAGATGCCTGAAGGGGGACATGATTGAGACATTCAAAATTATGCAGGGGATGGACAGAGTGGATAGGGAGATGCTCTTTACACTCTCACATAACACCAGAACCAGGGGACATCCACTAAAATTGAGTGTTGGGAGAGTTAGAACAGACAAGAGAAAATATTTCTTTACACAGCGTGTGGTTGGTCTGTGGAACTCCTTGCCACAGGATGTGGTGACGGCATCTGGCCTGGACGCCTTTAAAAAGGGATTGGACAAGTTTCTGGAGGAAAAATCCATTACAGGGTACAAGCCATTGATGTGTATGCGCAACCTCCTAATTTTAGAAATGGGCTATGTCAGAAGGCCAGATGCAAGGGAGGGCACCAGGATGAGGTCTCTTGTTATCAGGTGTGCTCCCTGGGGCATTTGGT
>NC_089826.1:6407253-6462253 GCF_035046505.1 Tiliqua scincoides
TGGGAAAATCTGAAACAAGTTGGCAACCAGTGAAGCAGAAGCAAAATTGACATGCTATTATCTAATTTGCCGGCCTAAGTGTTCAGGGATCTGACTCCGGTAACCACTTAAAACAGCAAACTTGGGGAATATTCCATACCTCAAGCTTTAGCAGACTTTTCTCAGTCGTGTGCCCACTCCTTCCTCTTTTCCTGGTTGAATCCTCCATCCCCCTGAAGAAACAAAAAAGACATGTAGAAGACTCTATTAGCGTAACTTGAATTACCGTTTACTGGAAACGGTCGAGCATGACAGCAATTTTGGCATAAAACTAGACCATGGCCAATGTTTGTATTCCAAGAAGACTAACGCCCTGCTACTGTTCACATACACATCAGGCATTTTGGGAAATGTTGAATGTCGATGCTGGGAAATCTATTCCTAAAGGCCTACTGTCCACCTCCCACACTGGGGAAATTTTCATCAGCAGCGTGAGGGCTGAATAGCCTATTGCCTTTTCTAGTTGAGCAGTTCCCCTCCAGGGATCCACTAAAATTGAGTGTTGGGAGAGTTAGGACAGAAAAAAGAAAATACTTCTTTACCCAGTGTGTCATTAGTCTGTGGAACTCCTTGCCACAGGATGTGGTGATGGCATCTGGCCTGGATGCCTTTAAAAGGGGATGGAACAAGTTTCTGGAGGAAAAATCCATCACAGTTTACAAGCTGGGATGAGTACATGCAAGCTCCTGATTCTAGAAGTACATAAGAACATAAGAATAGCCCCACTGGATCAGGCCAAGGGCCCATCTAGTCCAGCTTCCTGTATCTCACAGTGGCCCACCAAAAGCCTGAGGGAGCTCAAAAGACAAAAGACACAAGTAGGCTACCTCAGAATGCCAGATGCAAGGGAGGGTACCAGGGTGCAGGTCTCTTTCTGTCTTTTGTGCTTCTTGAGGTAACTGGTGGGCCACTGTGAGATACAGGAAGCTGGACTAGATGGGCCATTGGTCTGATCCAGTGGGGCTCTTATGTAGGGTTACATCCAGATGCCTGGTTTATCCTGCAAAGTTTAAATGCTTGCATTCTGTCGGCCCAACAGAAGTGGTTCCATTTCAAGTACCATTTTCCTTGTGTCTACCGCTCTCTAGCATCATGTACTTTTTAGCACCTTCTCCTGGTGTGCCAGAAGCATCCTTTCCTGGAGAAGGCAGTCATGGCCTCACTCATGTGTCTAGAGTGGACTCACGCAATGTATTTCATGTGAGCCTGGAAGAGAGTCCAGAAACATTGACCCAGATTGCAGTCATCAGGGTGCTATGTAGAGCCAAGATATGATATCCTATTATGCTTTCTCTCAACTGGATGTTATTACACTTTCTATGCAATTCTCTATCAACTGTATAGATATTTGGTTTCTGGTTTGTATTTGGTTTCTGGTTTGTTTCAGGGTTCTAGTTTTGATCTCTAAAGCCCAAAACAGCCTGGGAATAGGATAACTCAAGAATCAAGTTCTCAAGTTCAAGTAGGGCCAAGAAATCTCCTCCATGTCAGAGTCCCTTCTCTGTGTTCCCCAACCTGCAAAGATGCAGTATGTTTCGCTGCAAAGACTTACAGTATATCATTACGGCCATCATTTTAAACAAATGGGCCTTTTGAGATATTGGCTCAGGTAGGGCCACCCTATTCCTTCCACTGGCCCTGAAGTTGTGTCTTCAACAGCAGCCTCAGGCATGGAAGATGACAGCTGGTGGAAGGGTCTTCTCAGTGGTGACACCCCATTTGCAGAATGGTCTCCCCAGGGAGGTTTTCCTGGCAATTATTCTGCCATCTTTTCAGCATCAGGCAAACCACATCGTTCTCCCAGGTCTTTTTTACTCCTGCTCCCTAGTCCCTGGTTTTCTTCTGCTTGTACCCTGCTTTTAAAAAAAAACTATGCAGCACTATAGGATACGTGTTGATTTAATAGGCAGTAAACAGGTGCTGTTTGGCCCAGAATTCACTGCTCCCATTGGATAGAAGGAAGGCCAGTCATACCAGGAAAAAGAGCGCTATAATGAATCAGCACTAAAGAAGCTGAATTATCCAAGTTATACCAAGTTATACATACATAAATAAGACCTTTATTGACATAGATAAAGGAGATTATACCAAGTTATAGCTGTGTTGGCCCAACTGCATGCAATGGAGAGGCAGAAGATAGACACATACCTACCATGACTTGTAACCCGTGATGAACTTTTCTGGAGGAAATGTTCATCACGGGTTACAAGTCATGGTAGGTATGTGGATGGCAGAGGTAGGCTGCCTCTGGTTGCCAGATGCAGGGGAGGGCACCAGGACATAGGTTGTGTCTGTTGTCTAGTGTGTTCCCTGAAGCATTTGGTGGACCACTGTGAGATACAGGAAGCTGGATGAGATGAGCCATAGGCCTGATCCAGTGGGGCTCTTCTTATGTTCTTATTGGGCTCTTAATGTGGTTTCTTTTGCATGTGGTCTCCTGGGGTCCCTCCTTTCCCCTTAACAGCAGCCTGGTATGTAGAAAGCAAGCAGGTCAAATGTTTCCTGGCAAGGATAAAAAATGCTTCACCTGCTCAGTTTCTGCACATCGAGCTGCTGTTTAAGGGGTACAGGAGCAGAGTCAGTAAAAAAAAAGCCAGCTTTGAAATGGCTTTGCAGGATCAGGGCCCTTAGCTTTTTTCCAGGGCACCAAGGCAGCTGTTCTTGGGATGCTTTGAAAGATGAAATCCTTGTAAAAGTGAAAGTCAAGTCCACTGATGGATTCCAACTTTCTTTTATTTCAAAAGGAAAAAATGTCAGGTATTTCTTTTGCTCAAATTCAAGGGTTTTTTTTATATAATGGTAAAGGTTGTGGTTATAGGCTAAGTGTTTGGGGGCACTTTGGGAGAGTACGGCGCTCTCGATTCTACGCTTTATTGTAGGGCGTGAAACATCTGTGTGTAATCAGTTAGAACTGAAAGTTCATGGCAACGCAGCGGCAGTGGCAAATATGAATTTTTCAGGAGCTACAGCCACAAATGGTGTGTTCTGGTTAGATATGCTGATGAGGGGGATAGCTAAAATTTAAACATAACAGAGAAAGAAGGAAAGCAAATTGGAAAACAAACATAGAGACTGGCATTGTTGTCGCTCTCATTGGCTTTCTCTCTAGCAGTGGAATAGCTAGACAGGGTGCAAAGCGCTAAGTTTGGCAGAGGGCCTCACCGCGGCGCACAAGCAGCCCGTGTCCTGGAAGATCTCCCAGAATGTTCTACAGCGTGCAGACCACTCAACATGGAAGGGGTATCCTCAAGGTAGACCATCCGAAAGCTAATGAACGGTCTAGACGAGAAAGATGCCTCTGTGTGTGCATCTCCTCCCGTGCCGACTGCCTTCAGCTTTCCACCCCACAGCTTTCGGAGCATCTGACAGAAATTCCATCTGGTTCTGTGTGGTTTGTTTTTATTTTATATTTTATGGGGTTTGGCAATGGTATGCCTCTGGCCTGAGAGCTGCAGAAATGCTTTACATATAGGTATAAAGTTTAATATTCTCCAGATCTCAAACTTTTTCACTTTCTTTCCCAATTGCCTGGTTCTCAACCTTGACAGCAGAAGAAGACAAAGTGTTGGGGGAAGCAAAGGAGGGATGTGGTGGATTCCAGTGGCATAGCTGGAGGGGTGCAAAGTACTGAGTTTTGCAGGGAGCCTCACTGCAGCATGCAAGGGGCCCCTTCCCCTCCCCTGCAGAGCCATTCCAGGCAGGTGGCGCAAAATGGAGGTGTATGCTGGAATGGCTCGAAGGGGAGGGGCCCCTTGCACACCACAGTGAGTATTCCTGCAAAACTCAGTGCTTTGCACCCCCTCGGGTTACGCTTGAGAGAGCTAGCACTGGGGTCTGAAGTGGCTGCTAAAAAATCCAAGGCTTTATCTGACTGGAGAGCCACAATGGGGAAGGCTTCTTGATCTGCCTTCAGGAAGCTGAAGGAGTCCTGGCAGAAGAAAAGATGGCTATGCCAGTTACCAAATTGGCCATTCATTGCTAGCTGCTCCTGGATGCGAGTGTAGTTGACATAAGAACAGCCCCACTGGATCAGGCCATAGGCCCATCTAATCCAGCTTCCTATATCTCACTGCAGCCCCCCAAATGCCTCAGGGAGCACACCAGATAACAAAAGACCTCATTCTGGTGCCCTCCCTTGCATCTGGCATTCTGACAGAACCCATTTCTAAAATCAGGAGGTTGCGCATACACATCATGGCTTGTACCCCGTAATGGATTTTTCCTCCAGAAACTTGTCCAATCCCCTTTTAAAGGCATCCAGGCTAGATGCCTTTTTTGGGCAGACCCAAATTGAAACTCAGTACACTGGAATAAATAAATACAATTTGCACTGACGCACAGTGGTGGACCTATACGTTGGGGCCCCTGAAGCTCAAATGGTTATGGCGTCCCCTTTGCAACCAGCAACAAGCTCTGGGGAACCATTGATCTTCAGTGGGGTTGTTCCATGGCAGATCACCACTCATTAAAAAAAAAAACAACCACCACTACATCTCAGATTTGGATTAAAATTGCTGTACTGGATTATCTCTGGATTAACATGGGATTATCTCCCATGTTAAAGTCACTGGTGTGAATAAAAATGTCCTATGTTTTGTAGTTTTCAAGATATGGGGGGGGGATGAAAATTAGGAAATGTTATATACGTGCTTCATGCAACATATAATGATGGAATAAAACATCACAAAGATCACAGACAATATGAGCAGGGGCCCCTCCGGGTTCAGAGACCCTGAAGTTTAAGCTTCATTCGTTTCATAGTAGATCCACCCCTGCTGTTGCACAAATGTTTGCGGGGGGGGGGGGCTTTTGCAGGGTTTGAAAACTGTAGTACTTTAGATTGTAACCTTGCAGCTGTTCTAGTGCTGTATTTTCCTAATGGCTCACTTATCCTCCCCCCCCCCACACACACACACACACACTGGTGCAGCCACACAAAAAAGGCATGCACTATATATGAAGTGGTTGGGGGGATCGGGACACTTCAGACGGGAAAGGGGACTTAACCTCTGTATGCTTTCTACTCTGCAGTGGGTCTCCTTGGACTTGTGCCTGCTCTGTTGGGAAGGAGCAGGGAGGCTGCAAAAAAAGGATGGTCATGCCACTGCCACCATATCCACCCTCTCCTGCACCCTTCCTCTCCCCTCTGCCCTGTTTCACCCCTCCCCACCCCACAGCTGCTTTACCTGCTCCAGCAGGTCCAGGTAGGTCTGGTGACGGGCAGGGAGCATTGTTGTCTCGTGTGGTAACACTCCCCAAATGGCTGCTGATGGAGCATTGTGCACTCCAGCGGCAGTCATTTTACGACTGCTGAACTCATTCGTCTGTCGTGAATGGCTGCACAAGGCAGCCCAATCTGGAATAGGAATGGGTCGTTAGTGATGTATTTGAAATATCACATGCCCGATCTTGTCTGATCTCAGAAGCTAAGCAGGTTCAGGCCTGGTTAGTACTTGGAAGGGAAACCGCTTGGGAATACTAGGTGCTATAGGCTTATACCATAGTCTTTCGAGACTGAAGGTTGCCAACCATCTCCCTATACTGAACACTATCTCCCGATCTTGTCTGATCTCGGAAGCTAAGCAGGGTCAGGCCTGGTTAGTACTTGGATGGGAGACCGCTTGGGAATACCAGGTGCTGTAGGCTTATACCATAGTCTTTCGAGACTGAAGGTTGCCAACCATCTCCCTATACTGAACACTATCTCCCGATCTTGTCTGATCTTGGAAGCTAAGCAGGGTCAGGCCTGGTTAGTACTTGGAAGGGAGACCGCAAGCATTGGGAATGCTGGGTGCTGTAGGCTTATACCATAGTCTTTCGAGACTGAAGGTTGCCAACCATTTTAAAAGTGTACTTGCAGTGAAACCTCTGCACCACCCTCTGCAATGAAACCCCTGCATCATATATGGAAACATATGCATCAGCCTGGAAGGAAGAGGAAGAGGTGATGTGCAAAAGATACGGGGTGGCATGAGAAGCAGAGCTCTGCTGTGCATAAGAGCAAAAACAGACAGGCGAGAAGGTAAGAAAGACACAGATGACAGAGAAAGCATGCCGTGGGGATCAAGGAAGGGAGAGGAAAGAAAGATGATCCCACACACTGCTGATTAGGGGCTGGGAAGAAGGGAAAAATTTAATCGTAATTTGCCAGCCTAAATATTGGCTGCAGTCTATATTGAGTTTGTGGAAGCGAATTCTCTGGCGCTGATTGGCTGAGCTATTGTGATGTCATGGAATGTTCATCATTATTCCCACTGTTCAGGAGATAAGGCTGAAACTATCAGAATGTGTGCCATCGAGCTTGTAAAAGAAGAAAAATGCTTCTGTTTGCCACATGGAAACATGTGGCCACATGGAAACAAACTGATGTGTGGAGGAAGGCTGAGTAGTGGGAATTGGTCTGGGGAGGTCAGGAAGGGGCTGGGAGCCTAGAAGCAAAATGGCTGAAGGGAGGATGCAGCATAGACAATGCGCTGTGACTATTGTGACTTGGCAACCCTAAAGGCATAGGGAGGAGGACTAAGAAGTAGAGGGAGGTGTTGGGAAGGGAATTGAATGTCTGCATATTGATGGTTTGTACTAACTAGCCAGTACTTTGGCTTCTAGTGTTTTGTGTGTGTGTGTGTGTTATAAGGGTCCAGGTGACAGATAGTCTCCCATTCAAATTATGAATTTGGTGAACAGCACTAAGAGAAGCCTAATCACTGGCAGGAAAACTATTAACTGTATCCATCTAGCATTTTGTTTCATAGCTAATGTTTATACACTTGTTGCCCATTTTCCTAATTCAAGCAACGTGGGGAAATGGCAAAAAAAAAAATGTACATTGCCCTATGTGAAATACCGGAGACAACCTTAGAGGCAAAGCAAGCCCATTTGTAAACAAAACTTGGGGAAAAATGAATGGAATTGTTTCCCGCTAATTCCCTGCAGGATCAGGGCCCGTGTGCTGGCCTCAGTTCACTGAGCTATTCCTTTCCTTTCTGGCAAACCCCATTAAATGTTGATATTGGAGGCGCACGGTTAATTTTAATGAAAAACACACGGCCTGATATTTTTGTTGGAGGGAAGTCGGCTGTTGGCTACAATGGGCAAAACAGATTCCCCCCCAACAAACATCCAACTCAATCTATCCAACATCCAACTCAATTTTATTTTTTTTCTGACTTCATAATGAGCAGGCAGTTTATTAAAGCAGACACGTCTTCCCTACCTAGATGTTCACAGCTGAGGGCGCTCAACGCATGGATAATCCTGAGGATTGGGCCGTCGCATGAAGCCTTTCGCAACTGCAGAAGTGGGTGCTGCGGTCGCAAAATGGCTGCCGATGGAGTGCGCAGTTCTTTGCCATTTGCCTGGTGGTGGAGAGGTACGTCAGGGAATGGGGAGAGGTGGAGAGGAGGCATTCCGGGGCAGGTGGAGGGTGGGGGAAGGCGTGGTGTGGAAGGGAGCGGGACCAGCGGTGCTCAGTTCCACTGGAGCCCTGGGTCGGGCCACGCAACCCAACACAGGACTCCTTGATTCTGCGCCGGCTAAAGAGCTGCCACATCATTAAGTAGCCCCATTGCGGGGCTACTTCCCTTACCTGGGCAAAGGGAACTAATGTCCCCTTCCCCCAAGGAGCTGCCAACGGCTGCCCGGTTGCCGTGGCAACCATTTTTGGCACTGCGCAGCCTTTCGCGCCAGGCAGCTCAGGATTGGGCTAAGCCCCATTGAACTCAATGGAAGTGAGTAGACATGCATAGGATTGCACTGCTAGTCCATTGTCAGAGCCGCCTACACCCACTGGGGCACATAATATAGTGACGGGGGATGGGAGGGGATGAAATTGGGGGCAGGGAGGCTGTGGGGAAGGGGTGAATTGGGTGGCAATGGTGCAAACTGGATCCTAGTCACCTTTCCTGCGGCCTCGCTGCCTCCATTCTCTCCTCAGACTTGGCACCAGCGATTTTGCTGTTGCAAGTCTGAGGAGACCTGTCGTGGAGCGGGACGCTTATGGAGGTGTAAAGGGATTTAATTTGCCTTTTGCCTCCAAACCCTCCCAATCAGCTCCCCTCCCCACTGGATACAGCACTCTGGTTTTTGACATGGTTGGCCACCTTCAGTCTCGAAAGACTCTGGTATAAGCCTACAGCACCCAATATTCCCAGGCGGTCTCCCATCCAAGTACTAACCAGGCCTGACCCTGCTTAGCTTCCGAGATCATGGTATAAGCCTACAGCACCCGGCATTCCCAGGCGGTCTCCCATCCAAGTACTAACCAGGCCTGACCCTGCTTAGCTTCCGAGATCATGGTATAAGCCTACAGCACCCGGCATTCCCAGGCGGTCTCCCATCCAAGTACTAACCAGGCCTGACCCTGCTTAGCTTCCGAGATCATGGTATAAGCCTACAGCACCCGGTATTCCCAGGCAGTCTCCCATCCAAGTACTAACCAGGCCTGACCCTGCTTAGTTTCCGAGATCAGGCAAGATTGGGCATGTTTGAATGCTGTGCTGACAGTGACATAGTTGCCCCAGAAAGTGGTGGAAGTATAGGAGTGGGCTCTTAGAGATATAGAGCCCACTTGCATCAGGCACCTATTAAACCAGTGGTCTTCAATCTTTTTCATGCTACAACCCCAATGAATGAATGAATGAATGAATGAATCTGCTCACTCTCCACCCCCATAATGCCCTCCCAGCACTATTCACTGTAATCAGATATTCTTATTAGAGAGAACAGAAAAAGTTACCATGAAGCCTGGCACCAGCGAAAGCTATTTTGGCACAATTATGAAGACCCTGAGCAAGACGGAGACACAATCTCCTGGTACCTGAACATCAGATGCCCCCCTTTACCTGGTGGCTAGTCCAGTGGTCTTCAACCTATTTCATTCCTCTAAGTTGCCTGACCCCACAACTGAGGCTTCACAATCCCGTTGGGGTCCTGACCCCAAGAACACTGTTTTAAACAGCATCATTTCTGCAAACCGATCACAAGGAACTGCTGTAACACTAAAAGTCTACAGACACATGTGGGGGGAGGGGAAATCACATGGTGCCTTAACATGAAATCATTACACCTCCTGTTCTACCTGGTGATGATTTTGTATCAGTGACCTCCGTGACTGACCCCCCTTCATGAGACTGCAGGCATTTCAACATTACAGCATATTCTTCCCCGTACCCTTGGTGCATTCCACACCATCTCAGAATAAGCAATTATTTACATATCCTTATTTATACAGGGGTTTTTTGTGTTTTTTTTTTGAGATGGTGTGGAAGGCAGTTCTGGTCTCTCCTCGAAAGAACTGAAGTAGATTTACCCAGGGGAAGAGTTGTCGTGTCTGAAATGCATTGATCAACAAGTTATCATGCGGTGCTCTGTCTTGAATCAGGCCAAATCCAACTTGAAACACTGGCGTGGATTAGAGCGATTAAATTTTGACTCAAAATATTCTAGAATTCTGACCCTAACACTCTTTTATATCACCTCCTTGTTGACCCTTACTTCTCTGATAAACTTTGGAGCGCTAAAATAAAACAATTGGGAGTTGAGCCTGACTTACTTGGTCATTTGTCCCAAGCTGAGGCTTTCAGGCTCATTAAAGGGAGACTCCTGGATATTCACTCCTCCAATATTTTATCTGCAGCCAATAAAACTTGTTCACCTTTATTTTATCACTTACCAGTTAAAGTAGGCGAAATTCCCAATTATCTCTATATTTTGGAATGCCCAAAGATTAGAAGGGCCTTTTCTATGGCCCATTGTAATTCTATTCCATCTTCTGTTCTTTGGGGTAGATTTAATGGCATTCCTTTTCAGGAAAGAATTTGTCCCTGTCCTCAGCGGGCTGTAGAAATTAGACCACCTTCTTCTTCATTGTTCGCTTCACAATGTCTGGCCCTTCAATTTCACCTTAACTCCCTTGCTGAGGATTTTGCTATATTGCAATCTTTATTAACCTCCACTGATTTTGACATTGTCTCTCAGATAGCTAAATTTATCTCACAAATCGTGGCGACTAATCTGAAGCGTGCCCCTACTCTCTGAAGTGTTTGGTTATAGGTGTTATTTGTAGTTTGCGATGTTATGTTTGTGCACTTCTGTATGTTTTTTTTTTTTGTATGCTTAATAATGCCTAATAAAGGTCTCTAAATCTGAAACAAGTTATCTTTGCTGTACCTAGAGGTCTCCGCCACACCTTTTACTCATTAAAACTGAAGATTGACATTTTGAACTGGGTCCAGAACAAACTAGAAACAGGTGAAGGTGGAACAATCCTACAGTTACAGGTTCTGAATGTCTTGCCCCAGACAACAGTCTATCTCAGTTATTTATAACCTTTTTCGTCTGATGGCACACTGACAAGGTATTAAAATTGTCAAGGCACACCATCAGTTTTTGCCAATTGACAAAGCACACCATGCTCACATCCTCCAATGTCCTATTAATAAATGACCCTCCACCAAACTCCTGCGGCACACCTGGGGACCATTCACGGCACACCAGTGTGCCACGGCACAGTGGTTGAAAATGGCTAGTCTATCCGCAGCAATGGGGTGCCATTTTGTCTGAGGTTACTCAGATCACTTTGGGCAACAGCTACATCTTCTGTTTCTGTGGTTAGAGCAAATTGTAGGGTTTCCTATTCTGGAAATGTTGCCCGCTATAGTAGATGGTGCGTCACTTACGTGATGTATTCCCACATCATCCACACTAATCGTGCAAGTGGACGAGATGAGCTTTGGGATGGCGAAATGGAGAAGCCACACCAAAGAGACCATCTGGTAGGAGATCTGTGGTGAATTAATAGCTGATGAAAAGAATGGCTTTGTATTTCTTTGCAAGAATTCATTTCTCCCACACGTGAAATCTGAGGCAAAAAATATTCTAGATAATTGCAGAGGGGAAAATGGAGGTGCCACATTCCTCTCGGCCTGAGCAGAATGCCATTGTACAACAGCCACAATAGCAACCATTAGTGTATTAATGGAGCCATAATATTTTCCTACCTTCTTGTCCAGCTTGGCTTCCCCAATGGGGGTCTGGAAGTTGGACCACCCAAGTGATACAGAACAGTGAGCATTTCAGGCAAAGGTTAATTCCAGCTAAATAAAGAAGCCAAAACGAGTGGGAGTGTTGGAAAGACCTGTGAAAATGCCAAAAAGTTATAGTTTTAATCTGTATTTTTGGGGAGCAGCCAGCGAGACAGACGTGAATATACAAATTGGGATGGCATGCTGAATGAAAGCAGTGCTTTACATTGGGGAGGACAGAGGTTTAGGAGTGTGAGAGCCAACCAGCTCAGTACCAGTTGCTTGAGCCAGGAGCCCTCCATGGAACAAGCACTTGCTCCTTATGCAATCAGCTGACGGAACATACCAAGATCCAGGTCTACAGAGCTTGCGTCCTGAGTACACTTCTGTACTGCAGCGAGTCATGGACTCTCTGCTCACAACAGGAGAGGAAACTGAACGCTTTCCACATGCGCTGCCTCCGACGCATTCTCGGCATCACCTGGCAGGACAAAGTTCCTAACAACACAGTCCTGGAACGTGCTGGAATCCCTAGCATGTATGCACTGATGAAACAGAGACGCCTGCGTTGGCTCGGTCATGTCGTGAGAATGGACGATGGCCGGATCCCAAAGGACCTCCTCTATGGAGAACTCGTGCAGGGAAAGCACCCTACAGGTAGACCACAGCTGTGATACAAGGACATCTGCAAGAGGGATCTGAAGGCCTTAGGAGTGGACCTCAACAGGTGGGAAACCATGGCCTCTGAGCAGCCCGCTTGGAGGCAGGCTGTGCAGCATGGCCTTTCCCAGTTTGAAGAGACACTTGGCCAACAGTCTGAGGCAAAGAGGCAAAGAAGGAAGGCCCATAGCCAGGGAGACAGACCAGGGACAGACTGCACTTGCTCCCAGTGTGGAAGGGATGGTCACTCCCGAATTGGCCTTTTCAGCCACACTAGACGCTGTGCCAGAACCACCTTTCAGAGCGCGATACCATAGTCTTTCGAGAATGAAGGTTGCCAATACAATGGATTGAAGAGGGATCACTGTCGTTACAGCCCCAATCACTCCAGGGCCTGGGAATCAGGTGACACCAGAAAGTCACTCATGCTGCTAGGTGTTATAAAAAAACTCAAAGCCACTACTTTCCCTCACTCTGGGGAACTCACTTTTGCAGAGGTTGCCACGTTAAGCCAGAACACATGAGTCTTGTGGGCTTGTAATGCTCACCTTGAATGTAAATGCCGTGAAATTTAGTGATCCTCCATCATTCTTCTCCATCTCAGATTCTAATCAGAGGATCATTGTGGGTTGGGGTAGGAAGTGGAGAAGGGGGGGGCTCACAGGAACAGGGTAGAGGCCGGATCAGACCCTGTGGAACCTCAAATCAGCTTGCATTGATATGGAATAAACAGATCTATTTCCAAACTTAGGGAGGTGCTCATTAACAAGTGATCATTACAGATCACCAGAAGGTGAGTCAGAATCTATAGAAAGATCAAGCCAAAAAAAGGGGGGGTGGACTTGGGTAACCTAATGAGGTCAGGAGAAAGAATGGCCATGCAGTCTCTCCTGGATTGTTGGAAATGCCCCAAGGGAAGTCTATGGGCATGACAACCACCTCTGGCAACACCTCTCTGACCCACTGCTGTGGCAGACAGACTGGGTAAGAATTACTGCCCTGGGCAGGAATTATTTTTAAGTAACAAAGTCTATTGTCATGAAGGGCGTCCAGTAGGGGGATCAGCCTTTACGAGTTCTGAGAACACTCCCCGGCTGCAAACTCGGGTTTATAGACAAAAATGGGAGTAAATCAGGTGCCGCTGGTGATCCTGTTTCTCTTGCTTGTTGAAGAACGAATGAAGTCATCGCATGTCACCTCATGCCTACCGAGATTGGTATTCACACATGCCGCTGGAATGAGTGACATGATTTCTGTGCTGGAATGAGCGACATGATTTCTGTCCGGGCGTTCCTCTGTTTATTACCCTTGTTAAGGGTCAGCAAGAGGCCAAACAAGCCGAGGACCCTGCACAACCAAGCCTGTCCCTGTATGGCAGGGCTGGAATAAATCTGGGCAAAATAATACTCCAGCAAAATTTCCTAATTTGGACTCACTTGCAGAGTTTCCAAAGATCTATTCTCCTAATTTATTTTAACACATACACACACTTTTGCCACGATGAGTGATTCAGGTGGAGGTAAACAGGGTTCAGAATATTTAGCTGGTTAACGCTGGACGTGAATGCCTTAAGCTTTTTTCTGAACAACACTACAGATGAAGGTGATATAGATTTGAAGCACTGGCCAGGCGTGCTGTACAGAGTGTGCACAGTGGTGGATTGTCTTATGTAGAAAATGAAGCATGTGTACATTTCAGATCTGTGTCATGGTGAAGAGTCATGCTGTTAACTATGGGTATGATAACCTGGGACTTCTGGAGGATTAGACTGGACACATCACTTTGCCTCTAATTTAAAAATATCACCTTAGAGCAGTCACTATTGTCATACTCTTCCAGGATATGCAGGGCACTGCACATGCCCAATTTCGTCTGATCTCAGAAGCTAAGCAGGGTCAGGCCTGGTTAGTACTTGGATGGGAGACCGCCTGGGAATACTGGGTGCTGTAGGATTATACCATAGTCTTTCGAGGCTGAAGGTTGCCAACCATTTTGTGCTTTTAAAGTACATTTAAGAACGTAAGAAGAGCCCCACTGGATCAGGCTAAAGGCCCATCTAGACCAACTTCCTGTATCTCACAGCGGCCCACCAAATGCCCCAGGGAGCACACCAGATAACAAGAGACCTGCAAGGCTTCCTGGGAATTGTAGTTAAGAACACAGGAACAGCCCCACTGGATCAGGCCATAGGCCCATCTAGTCCAGCTTCCTGTATCTCACAGTGGCCCACCACATTCCTCAGGGAGTTGAACAAGTGCAGTGCACATGGGGGAAGACTATTGTGCATGCAGGGACCACATGTAGTGGGCTCATGGAACCATTCAGTGAAATGGCAGGAAATGGCTCGTTCATTGTTCTATGTAGCCTGAGCTACAGGCAATGAGCCCAGTCTCTTAGTGGGCTCAAAAGCATTTCTTTCATGCATAGTGGGAGAAGTTTGCCTCTCCCTCCATTTAGTCACTCTTAAGCTGCTGAGGATGTGAGAGATGTGCAGCCCCTTTTCTCAAAGTCTGTGGTGGATCAGTTAAGAGGAATCATGCTTTGTAGGCCTCCCCCAGACCACTGAAAAATAGGTTAAGGAGTCCTGGATTCACATTCACTTGCACAAAAGGAAGAAAAAGAGGGAATATGAAGTGTGTTCTGAATCTGACCGCACATGTCACACAATAGGTAGAGAGGGGTTGTGGGTCAATCATGGTTAGATGTGCCAAGAACCGAAGTCATAAGAACATAAGAAGAAACCTGCTGGAACAGGCCATAGGCCCATCTAGTCCAGCTTCCTGTATCTCACAGTGGCCCACCAGATGCCTCAGGGAGCACACAAGATAACAAGAGACCTGCAACCCTGTGCCCTCCCTTGCACCTGGCATGCTAAGGTAACCCACTTCTAAAATGAGGAGGTTGCACATACCCATGATGGCTTGTAACCTGTGATGGACATTTCCTCGAGAAATTTGTCCAATCCCCTTTTTAAAGTCACCTGCTGCTGAGGCAGCTTGAAGCATTCCAAAGATGATGAGTTAGAACAAAGATGAGTTGGGAGAGTTAGAACAGACAAAAGAAAATATTTCTTTACTCAGTGTGTGGTTGGTCTGTGGAACTCCTTGCCACAGGATGTGGTGATGGCGTCTGGCCTGGATGCCTTTAAAAGGGGATTGGACAAGTTTCTGGAGGAAAAATCCATTACGGGTTACAAGCCATGATGTGCATGTACAACCTCCTGATTTTAGAAATGGGCTATGTTAGAATGCCAGATGCAAGGGAGGGCACCAGGATGAGGTCTCTTGTTATCTGGTGTGCTCCCTGGGGCATTTGGTGGGCCACTGTGAGATACAGGAAGCTGGACTAGATGGGCCTATGGCCTGATCCAGTGGGGCTGTTCTTATGTTCTTATGATGAGACATTGGTGTCAAGATACAGCACACTCCTGGTTCAAAGGTGAAAGGCAGTCGTCTCTGATTCAGTTACTTGGGGAACATGAGTCTGCAACTCCTGTCTAAACAATGAGGCTTAAGCAGGATGCAGAAAGATTAGGCAACCAAGTATGACTTTCCAAATAGTTTGATGACTTGGGGGCCAAAGAGGATCGTGGTTTCTATTCACATGACCAGTAAGGAGGTGCCAATTTGTGTAGAAAGTGTCTGGCCTACCCACTTCTTTCGAAAGGCAGATTGAGAGTTTCTCTGACAGTGCGATGTCCCCCACTCTGTGGCACATCACTTATAAACTGAGCAGCTGGTGGCAAATATCCACTGAAGGGCTATTTCCACCTTTGCCACAACTAAACTGAGCCAGTCTTTTGTGGCAGGGGGTCCTGGTGCACATCTGGTGCCACCACAGTTACTGAGTTTGCTCCGAGCTTTGCCCTGGAAGGAATGGATCTCCGGGTAGAATTCAGGCGGGAGCTAAATGCTGCAAGAAGAAAACTTAGCGACTGAGATTTCAGAGCTGGCAAGAACAGAGAAGGCAGCAAGAGGGGGGGGGGAAAGGCTTTTGAATATCTTGTAACCACTGGCAGACTGTCTACTTTTCCAGACAGCAGCACACAGCTGTGGCAAGAGACACTTGGTTTCACATTGGGCAACATCTGAGCAGGGCGAGGAGAAAATTTTCCAAAGCATCACGTTCCCTTTTTCCTTTTACAGTGATCAATCACCATGATGGGTAAATGGGGGCTCCATCTACAAGGGCAGGATTCTGCAAGATTCCAGGTTGCTGGGAATAAAGGAGGTGGTCACCACCTTGTGCAATGCATGAAAATCTTCCTGGGTGCTGCTGGGAACAGAAGCTGAACTAGGCAATGGTGTAGCTGGGGAGTGCAAAGCACTAAGTTTTGCAGGGAGCCTTACCACTGTGTGCAAACAGTCCCGCCACTTCAGAGTTATTCTGGGAAGTGGGTGCAAAATGGATGCCCCTGTTTTGCTCCCACTACCTGGAATGGCTCCAAAAGGGAGGGAGAGGGGATGTTTGCATGCCACAATGAGGCTCCCTGCAAAACTCAGTGCTTTGCACCCCCTCTAGCTATGCCACTGGAACTAGGTGCTCCTTGATCTGACCTAGCAAAGTTCATATGTTTAGATAGACCATCATCTTTAGATGATGAAACATCATCTGAAACATTCTGCTGAAACAGAGGCACCTGTGTTGGCTCGGTCACGTCATGAGAATGGACGATGGCCGGATCCCAAAGGATCTCCTCTATGGAGAACTCGTGCAAGGAAAGCACCCTACAGGGAGACCACAGCTGCGATACAAGAACATCTGCAAGAGGGATCTGAAGGCCTTAGGAGTGGACCTCAACAAGTGGGAAACCCTGGCCTCTGAGCAGCCCGCTTGGAGGCAGGCTGTGCAGCATGGCCTTTCCCAGTTTGAAGAGACACTTGGCCAACAGTCTGAGGCAAAGAGGCAAAGAAGGAAGGCCCATAGCCAGGGAGACAGACCAGGGACAGACTGCACTTGCTCCCAGTGTGGAAGGGACTGTCACTCCCGAATTGGCCTTTTCAGCCACACTAGACACTGTTCCAGAACCACCATTCAGAGCGCGATACCAGAGTCTTTTGAGACTGAAGGTTGCCAACTACTACTACATCTATAGATGCACAGCCCAATTATTATTATTATTATTTTAATGAAAAAGAGCCATATGTCCCTGTCACCAAAGAGCTGGGCAAGCAACAGATCTGTATGCAGTAAATTCATGGAAGGGTTAGTAGCATCTGAGTAGTTCATCCCTGCTCTCCTTTGCATTCGGCTCACATTCCTCCCTTCACACTGCACCTTTCCCCTTGTTGATGGGCGCTTCCTTGAACATCAAGTGCAGCTGAAACCATCTTGATCTGCTCTACTCCATACCGCCCATGCGCAGTCAAGTGTCGCCATGCAGGCTATGTCTCTGTTCTCCTCCTAATTATTTCAGCTGATGCCACGGGAGATTCTGCCAGCCTGAATCAGCTGACAGTTTTGGAGCTACCCCGAGAAATGTGTTGGCCTACATATCTAAAATGCCCTCCCCTCCCCACCTGAGCTCATTCTCATTGCTAGATGGAGAGTCTTCATTATGCAAGAAGATGGGCATCTAGACTTAGGATGTCCTTCAAGGACATCGACCTTTGGCCATCCTCCCTAGAATACTGTGAAGCAAAAGAACACCTCCAGAATAGGAAGTGAGCAGAAACCCCTTACCTAGAACTGTCTGTTCATGTGGCCGCCCCCTGCAGCATAACTATGGAGATACGTAAGCATAGATCATCCTGGGAGAACTGGGAAAACAATTCATTCCCCCTGCCAACAATGAAATACAGTTTACATGGCATGTCCAGCCTGCGGATTCAGTCTGCCCTGTGGCAAACCATGACAAAAATCCTTTGCCCTGTTATGCCCCACAGGGGATGACATCACATAAAGTGCTGAAGCCATCACATGACTGCCTCAGAAGCTCTTGACGCATACCCTGAGACCAAAAACAGAAAGGAGAAATGGACTTCCCAGCTTTCCTTCTGGAGTGACTGGTTTTCCCTGGAAATGTATGAAACCACCTCCCTATTATTTATTTCCCTATTACTTATGTGTTACCCTGTACACAAAATCTTTTCTGCAGAATCATGCAGGAACATAACATGCTACACCCCATGGGTTTAATGGTCCATCCAAAAGCATAAGTATTCCTCTAATGCAGTTCTAGATCTTTGTTGTGCATTTCACATCCTGTAATGGAAATGTGCAAGATCCCTTGGGGAGATGGGGTGTGGTGTCAGCAGTGGTCCCTTGCTCTGACAGGTTCTGGGAAGAATGGGGTTGACACCAAGGCCTTGGACTGCAGTGGGTGTGCTGCATGGCTGCAGCCACTTGAAGATGGTAGGGCCCTCAAGGGTAGGAGCAGCATCTGGAGGTCAGAGAGTTTGTGGGTGTAGAAGGTAGGAACGGAGTGAGCAGAAGTTAGAAACCTGAAGGAAAGACAACAGATGGGCAGGCTAACTGACTAACGGACTGGCTAGCTGACTGATGGATGGACTGATGAACCAAACAGAGATTGCTGGAGACTGCTGGAGTAGAGACTGCTGGAGGTGCTGGAGACTGGTGTGTGCCTGCCATGCCCAAGAGCTGCTGAGGACCAAGGTGTCGCTGCAGTGGCTGGAGAAGCTGCTGGCGTGAGAGAGAAGGAAGGAGGACCTCTGCAGGTTGAACAGGCAAGCAATCCTGGTGGTGGGGCCCAGAAGTGCTGCAGCGCAGGGCCACTGTAGGGGAAAGAAGGGGAAGTCAGGCTGCAATCCTAACCACACTTTCCTGAGAGTAAGCCCCATTGAACAAAACAGGACTTACTTCTGAGTAGTTCTGGTTAGGACTGCGCCCTAATTAGCTTAAAGTGGGCATAAGTTCTATAGGTGAAGCTTGGAACAGGAATTTGGCAAAACGTATCATAGCAGAATCCATTGATTTAGTTGGGTATTCGCTTCAGTAAACCCCTGCCCCCCCTTTTTTGTAGATACTCTTAGTTATACCATCCGCAATGGCAAATTTATGTGGTTTTGCCTCGAAAGCAGACTGTTAGGGCACCCCTACTTTCCACACACTTCCTTAGAACTCGCTGCGTTTGTTACGCAAAAGTCCAACTTTCACCAACGTGCCGTGGCACACCAGTTGAAAATTGCCACGTCCCGCAGGCTTTCACTCACGGCAAGGAGTGGGGCCCCTCCGTAAGAGTTGCTTCAGAGCAACTCCACAACAGCTCCAGCCCCTCCCTGTAGGAAGAGACCTGCAAGATCACTAGTGTGACCTGCACGATCACAAATGTTGATACCACTTCCATCGCCATCATCACAGCGGCAGTTGCCTCTTGTAGTTCTTGCCATTGCGTCAGTACCTTCCCAACCCCAGCAGAGGGCTCTTTTCTAGTACTGAGTAAGGAGCGACAAAGATTGCCACCCCATCACACAACCTAAGATATTATATGAACTTTTCCACATGCCGCATTCTTTCCTGGGAGGGGGGGTGTTTTTAAAAATACTAAGAAATACCTCTTGTTGCTGTAGGCTCCACAGCAATTGGGGAGATTGGCATGAAGATTCAAGAAAGGAAACACCTGCCTGTCTTTTATGAAGGCTCTCATTCCTACTCGGTGTGTAGGGCAGATGACTCAAGCCAGGGCACACAAGGACACGGGCAATTAGCAGCGGAGCTTGGCCTGGTCTCCTGGCGAGCAACGGCTCCTCTATATTAGCAGTGTATATAAAAATGTGGGGCTCGCCAGAACTGCATTACAAAGCTGGTTCTGTATGCCTGCTTTTTATTTATTTGCAGGATTTATTTATAGGGTGAGAATAATTTATATTCCACTTTCCTACAGTAACCGGCACATAGGCGGCAGGCACACGGAACAGGCGTCCCTCACTTCCCCTTGGCCGCCCTCCCAGTTCCTGGACCCCTGTGGTAACTGGGATGAAAGGCATTTTTCCCATCCTCCGAATGCTTTTCTCTATTGCCATGGATGAGCATATTAATATTGTACGTGACATATACAGGTGGGTCCTGCAAGATCTGCAAGATCCAGGCTTAAATCCCTACTCACCCATGAAGCTTCTTAGGTGACCTTGGGCACTGGCGTCACTAGGGGGGTTCAGAACCCACAGATTTGACTCAGTGCAGGTTCTGAACCCACAGTGGAATTCCCCACTTGACATCCCAGTCATAACCGGAAGCATCTTCCATCTCTCAGGAAGTTTTCTGAAAACTTCCTGAGGCCCGGGGAGGTGGCCAGTAGTAAGGAATTGTCTTTTTCAGATGCCTTCAAGTCAAATCCAGAAATGCTGTGAGGCCTGGAGAGGCCACACACTCTCTGGACCTCAGAACATATCCAGGTGCAACCAAAAGGCACTTCTGGTTTCATCCAGAGGTCCTTTGATAGACCACCTGTGGATTTCATTATCTGCGGGTTTCGGTATCTGTGGGGGGAGAGGGTCTCTCTCTGAATGTGTCACCTTAGATACTAAGGGCCAACTGTACAGGTTGAGCATCCCTAATCCAAAACTCCAAAATACTCCAAAATCTGAAACTTTTGGAGCACTGAGTGCCGATGTCAGGGGAAGCCCTTACCTGGTTCATGATTGGTCATTTTTTTTTCACTAAGTCATTTTTTTTTCACTCAAAAACCCCATATGTTTTAACTTGTCCTTACAGGAAAGGTCATGGACAACCTCCAGTTCATGTTCAGAGATTGTAATGCAGGGAGGTGAGGCCACATCCTGAACCATGACCTGTGTTTTCTTCAGGCTGATTGTCAGTCCAAAATCTTGGCAGGCCTTGCTAAAACGATCCATGAGCTGCTGGAGATCTTTGGCAGAGTGGGTAGTGACAGCTGCATCGTCGGCAAAGAGGAAGTCACGCAGACATTTCAGCTGGACTTTGGATTTTGCTCTCAGTCTGGAGAGGTTGAAGAGCTTTCCGTCTGATCTGGTCCGGAGATAGATGCCTTCTGTTGCAGTTCCAAAGGCCTGCTTCAGCAGGACAGCGAAGAAAATCCCAAACAAGGTTGGTGCAAGAACACAGCCCTGCTTCACTCCGCTTTGGATGTCAAAAGGGTCTGATGTGGAGCCATCGAAGACAACAGTGCCCTTCATGTCCTTGTGGAAAGATCTGATGATGCTGAGGAGCCTGGGTGGACATCCAATCTTGGGGAGAATCTTGAAGAGGCCGTCTCTGCTGACCAGGTCGAAAGCCTTTGTGAGATCTATGAAGGCTATAAAGAGTGGCTGTCGTTGTTCCCTGCATTTCTCCTGCAGTTGTCTAAGGGAGAATACCATATCAGTAGTGGTGCATTTCTCCTGCAGTTGTCTAAGGGAGAATACCATATCAGTGGTGGACCTGTTGGCTCGGAATCCACACTGCGATTCTGGATAGACGCTCTCTGCAAGTACCTGGAGCCTCTTTAGTACAACTCGGGCATGTCCATGACTTTGTGTACCTTGGCTCAACGATCTCCGACACACATTCTCTCGATACCGAGCTAAACAAGCGCATCGGTAAAGCAGCTACCATGTTTTCCAGACTCACAAAGAGAGTCTGGTCCAACAAGAAGCTGACGGAACATACCAAGATCCAGGTCTACAGAGCTTGCGTCCTGAGTACACTTCTGTACTGCAGCGAGTCATGGACTCTTCGCTCACAACAGGAGAGGAAACTGAGCGCTTTCCACATGCGCTGCCTCCGACGCATCCTCGGCATCACCTGGCAGGACAAAGTTCCAAACAACACAGTCCTGGAACGTGCTGGAATCCCTAGCATGTATTCACTGCTGAAACAGAGACGCCTGCGTTGGCTTGGTCATGTCGTGAGAATGGATGATGGCCGGATCCCAAAGGATCTCCTCTATGGAGAACTCGTGCAAGGAAAGCGCCCTACAGGTAGACCACAGCTGCGATACAAGGACATCTGCAAGAGGGATCTGAAGGCCTTAGGGATGGACCTCAACAAGTGGGAAACCCTGGCCTCTGAGCGGCCCGCTTGGAGGCAGGCTGTGCAGCATGGCCTTTCCCAGTTTGAAGAGACACTTTGCCAACAGTCTGAGGCTAAGAGGCAAAGAAGGAAGGCCCATAGCCAGGGAGACAGACCAGGGACAGACTGCACTTGCTCCCGGTGTGGAAGGGATTGTCACTCCTGGATTGGCCTTTTCAGCCACACTAGACGCTGTGCCAGAACCACCTTTCAGAGCGCGATACCATAGTCTTTCGAGACTGAAGGTTGCCAATACTAACAGGAAAGGTATATTTAAACTCAGGGGTGTCCAAACTTTTTGGAGGAGGGCCACATCATCTCTCTGCATTGGGGGCTGGGAAGAAAAGAATTAATTCACATTTAAAATTTGGATAAATTTACATGATTGAATATATTAGAGATGGAACTTATATGAATGAATGAAGGTCTTGAGATAGCTCAAGGCCTATAGAAGTCTACAGACATGAAACAGCAAGAAGTGGAAGGAGTCCTCGGCACACAGCTCGTCCGATAGGTCTAACAGTTGGCCCTTATGCTGAAAGCAGTCACGTCAGGCCAGCGTGGGCTCCAGCAAGTGTCTGGTGCGCCAGAAGCTGGAACTGGGAGCTCCTTGTGGGTCAAATTTGGGGGTCCCTGAGGGTCACAAATGGCCCCTGCACAGGGGCTTGGGCACTCCTGCTCTAACTCCTTGATCATTTTGATTATCCTTTTCTCCATCTGTGAACAAGATATGGGAACCAATGCAAGTATCACACGCATGCATTCATTAGGCAGCCATGTACTGTAAAGTGGGGCCTCCCACCGCAGCGTGAATGAAAAGCCCCCTGATAGCAGACCCCCCCCCCAAAAAAAGGCCAAAACTTGAAATCCAGAAATAATAGAATGATGGAACAGCCTGCATGCGATTCAACTTCTACCCAAAGTGTCAGCATTGGCAAAACTGTCAGCCCTGCAGCCCCTTCCATGAGGTGTGAAAGTAGCTAAAGAAAGCACCTTTGCGTCCCAACTTTGACCCAAAATCCTGCTGAGGATAATCCCAGCGTCTGGTTTTCCGTCACGCTTAATGTGAAGGCGTGCACCGATTTTAAGGAGGGAATTCTTCAGAAATATACGACAGAGTGAATGCCGGGTGGTCCTTTCCTCGCCACTCACCCGTGGCCCCCCTCGTCTCCCCTCCAGAAGCCCCTCAGCTTCTGCCGATTTGCCATTTAGCCTTCAATAAAATATTAATTATCCCGCCAACACAGGGACGGCTGGTCGCAACTGCAAGTCAACCTTGGAACCGTTTCCCATGCGCAGGTCAGGCTTTGTCGAGGAGCCAACTTCCAGCGCTGTCTAATAAGATGAAATAAGAGTGAAAAGTTCAAATATTAGACTTTCCTGTGGAGCTGGTTTCAATGGGGGGGGGGGGAGCGCAGGCCAATGCAAACAGTGGCCGAGCGGCCAGCTCGTGTTTCTGTCTCGTCTGTGGCGAGCGCATGCGAGGGCAGTGGTTTGATGAATAAAAGCCTCCATTGCAGGGGGCAGGGGGGAGGCCCCTATGTAGGTCACTGGGCTCGGTGACCACAAGGTGAGGGAATTTTTCTCTTGACACTGTGGCCACAGACCTCAAAGGCATTTGCATCTCCTTGGGAGAAAGAAAGAAGTGGAGTATGGCTTTCAGGAGAGTCTTTTTATAACCTGGGATACTTATACGCTTCACGGTGACAAAAAATAACCAGGAAGAAAGGGGAGGAGCCAAAATGCACATACAGCATCAGAACCCACATCTGTTATCATGTGCGGCTGCTTTGGGCACTAAAACCAACCAATCCCTAGGGCAGGGGTGTCAAACATAAGGCCTGCAGGCCTAACGTGGCTCCTGGGAGCAATTTATCCAGCCGTCATTACAGTTGGGTTCTCCCAGCTTGACAATTGGACCTCAATCTTAAGATCTTCATTCGTTCATAGCATTTGGGGGTTTTGAGTGTTTGAAAAACAAAACAAAACAATGAGTTAGGGGAAGCATGTGTAAGGGTTATAAAACAATGCAGGCTACAAAATGTGACTAATCTTCCTCCCCCTTCAATAATACTTAAAACTCAGGATCCCCCCAAAGGAAAAAAGAGATGCAGGAGATTCAGGACCCTAAAAGCAAGTCCTTCACACAGTGTGCCTCATTAAGGCTGGAGCCCTACACACACTTTCCTGGGAGTGAGACACATTGCACACAGCAGGACTTCTGAGTAAACAGGTATAGAATTGCGCTGTAGCTTGTGGAACCTGCTGCCACAAGACGTTGCGATGGCCATGGAGTTAAATGGGAACAGATAAATTATTCACAGAGAGTATGTTTATTACTAGCTATTAACTAAAAGGATCCTCCAGGTTCTCACCTCTCTACTGATGTTGCTAAAGTGTGAATGGGCCTGAAGTTGCTTATGTTTTGTTGAGCAAGAGGACAGAGAATCATGCATCCTGAAAGCGGGTCTTTTAAGATCTGCTCAGTGATACTCAGAAAACAATGCAGAGATGATGTAGGAACCTCATTAATTAGTTAAACCAGCACCGCCTCCTGGCTGAGTAATGCCCCAGCATACTTTGCAATGGGGTAGCTGAGAAAGCTTGGGAGCAACTGGCTTAAGCCTTGTGGTGGGGCCAGAGGACACAGCATGTTTGCCCTGGAGGCTCCTTGGCGCAATCCATGAACCAGGTAAGGGCCCCCCCCCCCGAGATCCGTGCTCAGTGCTCCAAAAGTTTCAGATTTGGGGGCACTTTGGAGTTTTGGATTAGGGATGCTCAACCTGTACAGTTGGCCCTTGGTATGCAAGGGGATACATTCCCAGACAGACCTCCCCCACAGATACTGAAACCCATAGATAATGGAATCCACAGGTGGTCCATCAGAGAACATAAGAACAGCCCCACTGGCTCAGGCCATAGGCCCATCTAGTCCAGCTTCCTGTATCTCACAGGGGCCCACCAAATGCCCCAGGGAGCACACCTGATAACAAGAGACCTCATCCTGGTGCCCTCCCTTGCATCTGGCATTCTGACATAACCCATTTCTAAAATCAGAAGGTTGCACATACACTTCATGGCTTGTAACCCATAATGGATTTTTCCTCCAGAAACTTGTCCAATCCCCTTTTAAAGACATCCAGGCCAGATGCCGTCACCACATCCTGTGGCAAGGAGTTCCACAGACCAACCGCAGACCAACCAACCTCTGGATGAAGCCAGAAGTGCCTTTTGGTTGCAGCTTGAAGTGTTCTGAGGTCTGGAGAATATGTGGCTTTTCCAGGCCTCAGAACATTTCTGGCCAAGGGGCAAGTGAGCGATGCTTGTTCTGTGTGCCTGCCACCTATGTGCAGGTTACTGTCGGAAAGTGGTATATAAATTACTCTCACCCATTTTACAGTTTGAACTATCCTCTTTCCTAACATGTTCTTTCCATCTTAATACCTTTCCCTCTCTACTTCTGCAGGAGATAGTGAATCCGAAGCAGGCACCAGTAAGGCAGAATAAATACATTTTGAGAGAGAAGCCATTTGCACTGAAGATAAATCATTGTGATAACAGCCTCCATCTCTTTCTTCACTAGACAACTCCTAACACACCCAAACTACCAAACTCTAGCCCTTAAGTCTTAGGGTTTATGCCTTATGAGCCTTGGCAACCCAAAAATATTCATCCATGCAAATTATACAAAATTCAGAACATGACTGCAGTGGCGTAGCAAGAGGGGGGTGCAAAACAGGTGCCTGAATGTGAGAAGTTTTGCAGGCACCTGAATGCTCTGTGCAAGCGGTCCCTCCCTTTCGTGGCTGTTCCTGGAGGTGGGAGCAAAATGGAGGCATTCACCTCTTCTCTGGGTCTTCTCTGGCATTCACCACCATTTTGATCCCCCTGCCAGAATAGCTCCAAAGGGGTGGGGAGGGACTGCTTGCGAGATGCATTTAGGCACCTGCAAAACTTAGTGCTTTGCACCCCGTCTAGTTGTGCCACTGCATGTCAGTAATACAGTTCCCTTTTTCTTTTCTTTTTAAATTTTGTGCTTTCCTGACATGGTTTGGGGTTGGTGTGACTTTTGGATATCCTGAACGTGAACTACGAATAAGGCTGTGTTATGTATCTAATGATTGGCATTTGATTACATAAACATTAATTCCTTCGGTTGACCTCGAGCACACAGTTAGGGCACACACTTTGCTATATTCGGACTGCGGTTGTAATCTTTCAGGTTTGTGGAGATGACATCCCAGGGGGCAGTTATGCTGGAGCTTGCAGAGTGGGATGTCTGCGCTTGTTTGCCCTATAACTTAATGTTCGTCCTGCCCGGGTATGTCGGTTTGCATGATGATAATGTGATAAAACTATTTTCTCATAAAAGTCCAAGAGCATTTAGAGAACGGGATGCCATGAACCTCTGGTCATCAGCAATAAGAATTTTTATAAGAGCAAAAAAAAAAAAAAAAAAAAAGGTTCAGGGGAATACAAGGGCACAGACTGATTTATAAGGGAAAGGGTCATAAGCAACGAAAGTCCTAAGCCAGAGATTTTTCAACCGGTGTGCTGCGGCACCGGTTTGCTGTGAAAGGTCCCCTGGTGCCATGGGGGTTTGAAGCACATGGGGGGAAAATCGCTGAAAATCTCTTATTTGGTTCTATACCCTGCAGATGCCTGATCTCATCTGAACTCGGAAGCTAAGCAGGGTCAGGCCTGGTTAGTACTTGGATGGGAGACTACCTGGGAATACAAGGTGCTGTAGGCTTATACCATGATCTCGGAAGCTAAGCAGAGTCAGGCCGGGTCAGTACTTGGATGGGAGACCGCCTGGGAATACCGGGTGCTGTAGGCTTATACCATGATCTCGGAAGCTAAGCAGGGTCAGGCCCGATTAGTACTTGGATGGGAGACCGCCTGGGAATACGAGGTGCTGTAGGCTTATACCATGATCTCAGAAGCTAAGCAGAGTCAGGCCCGGTTAGTACTTGCATGGGAGACCGCCTGGGAATACCAGGTGCTGTAGGCTTATACCATGATCTCAGAAGCTAAGCAGGGTCAGGCGCGGTTAGTACTTGGATGGGAGACCACCTGGGAATACAAGGTGCTGTAGGCTTATACCATGATCTCGGAAGCTAAGCAGAGTCAGGCCCGGTTAGTACTTGGATGGGAGACCGCCTGGGAATACCGGGTGCTGTAGGCTTATACCATGATCTCAGAAGCTAAGCAGGGTCAGGCGCGGTTAGTACTTGGATGGGAGACCACCTGGGAATACAAGGTGCTGTAGGCTTATACCATGATCTCGGAAGCTAAGCAGAGTCAGGCCCGGTTAGTACTTGGATGGGAGACCGCCTGGGAATACCGGGTGCTGTAGGCTTATACCATGATCTCAGAAGCTAAGCAGGGTCAGGCCCGGTTAGTACTTGGATGGGAGACCGCCTGGGAATACCGGGTGCTGTAGGCTTATACCATGATCTCAGAAGCTAAGCAGAGTCAGGCCCGGTTAGTACTTGCATGGGAGACCGCCTGGGAATACCGGGTGCTGTAGGCTTATACCATGATCTCGGAAGCTAAGCAGGGTCAGGCCCGGTTAGTACTTGGATGGGAGACCGCCTGGGAATACCGGGTGCTGTAGGCTTATACCATGATCTCAGAAGCTAAGCAGGGTCAGGCCTGGTTAGTACTTGGATGGGAGACCTCCTGGGAATACAAGGTGCTGTAGGCTTATACCATGATCTCGGAAGCTAAGCAGGTTCAGGCCCGGTTAGTACTTGGATGGGAGACCGCCTGGGAATACGAGGTGCTGTAGGCTTATACCATGATCTCAGAAGCTAAGCAGAGTCAGGCCCGGTTAGTACTTGCATGGGAGACCGCCTGGGAATACCAGGTGCTGTAGGCTTATACCATGATCTCAGAAGCTAAGCAGGGTCAGGCGCGGTTAGTACTTGGATGGGAGACCACCTGGGAATACAAGGTGCTGTAGGCTTATACCATGATCTCGGAAGCTAAGCAGGCCCGGTTAGTACTTGGATGGGAGACCGCCTGGGAATACCGGGTGCTGTAGGCTTATACCATGATCTCGGAAGCTAAGCAGGGTCAGGCCTGGTTAGTACTTGGATGGGAGACCGCCTGGGAATACCGGGTGCTGTAGGCTTATACCATGATCTCAGAAGCTAAGCAGGGTCAGGCCTGGTTAGTACTTGGATGGGAGACCTCCTGGGAATACAAGGTGCTGTAGGCTTATACCATGATCTCGGAAGCTAAGCAGGTTCAGGCCCGGTTAGTACTTGGATGGGAGACCGCCTGGGAATACCGGGTGCTGTAGGCTTATACCATGATCTCAGAAACTAAGCAGGGTCAGGCCTGGTTAGTACTTGGATGGGAGACCGCCTGGGAATACCAGGTGCTGTAGGCTTATACCATGATCTCGGAAGCTAAGCAGGGTCAGGCCCGGTTAGTACTTGGATGGGAGACCGCCTGGGAATACCGGGTGCTGTAGGCTTATACCATGATCTCGGAAGCTAAGCAGGGTCAGGCCCGGTTAGTACTTGGATGGGAGACCGCCTGGGTATACCAGGTGCTGTAGGCTTATACCATAGTCTTTCGAGACTGAAGGTTGCCAACTGTCATGTCTGTAATAATGAATGGTCTGTCCCTCTTCCTCCACTGGCTCCAGCTTTTTCCAGGACAGGAATAAGAGAACATAAGAACAGTCCTGCAGGTTGAGGCCAAAGGCCCATCGAGTCCAGCTTCCTCTATCTCACTGTGACCCACCAGATGCTTCAGGGAGCACCCAAGTCAGCAAGGTACCTGCATCCTGTTCTCACTCCTTTGCACCTTGCCTTCTGAGGTAGTGTACTTCAAAAACCAGAAAGTTGCCCAAGTTGCTTTTAAATCCCCGTTTAGGTCAGTTACCATCACCACATACTGTGGCAAGGAGTTCCACAGACTAATTACACCCTGGGTAAGGAAATATTTTCTTTTGTCTATTCTAACTCTCCCGACACCCAATTTTAGTGGGTGTCCCCTGATTTTGGTGTTGCGGGGTAGGGAAAGGCACCAACCCCTCTATCCAACCCCTGTATCCATCCCTACATAATTTTGTACATCTCAATCACGTTCCCCCTCAGGTGTCTTTTTTCCAGAAACAAACTCTTGTGTATTTTAAGTGCAAAAAGGATACTATCAGAGCTACACCCAACCTACAAACAACATGAGAACTGACTTCACCCTACAGTGTCATGCATTGTCCTTGCTTGTTCCCTTAGGTGAAATACCTGATTGTGACTGCAGATGCCTTATACCATAGGTACACCTTATACCATAGGTGTGAAACAAATGATTTTTTTTTAAAGAAAACTCACTACATAAAAAGAGGCTGAGTACAATTTTGACTTAATGGGTCTCCTTTTGTGTATATCCTAACCCAGTGTTTCTCAAACCATGGGTTGGGATCCACTAAGTGGGTCATGAGCCAATTTCAGGTGGGTCCCCATTCATTTCAGTATTTTATTTTTAATATATTAGACTTGATGCTACCATGGCATATGACTGCATTGGGGCAATGTTACAGACCTCTACTTTTAACAGGTTACTCTGTATATGCTTTTAACACTGATAGTAAATGGGACTTACTCCTGGGTAAGTGTGGTAGGATTGCAGCTTAGGATTGTTAAACATTTTCCTGCTTGATGCTGTCACTTCCGGCCATGACATCACTTCTGGTGGGTCCTGACAGATTCTCATTCTAAAAAGTGGGTTCTGGTGTTGAAAGTTTGAGAAGCACTGTCCTAACCATTAAGCGCTTGTATAAATATTCACTGGAGGGGAGCCCACAAAGCATAATGTATTCAGTGCAAAAATAGCTCTCACCAGTGCGCTATGCTCACCCCTCTCTGGTCAGACACATGCACATCACCTCATAACGCAAGACCTTCAAGCAGCCCGCGCATTGCAGCTGTCTCCATTTAAAATGCCCTTTGATCCATTAGCAGTTTACAGGAATGGCGTTATCTCTGGGGCTCCTGCTGCGGGCCAGCGTTAAATATGCTTACAAAACTGGAGGATCTTGGCAAGCGGTGGTGGGTTATTTTTACACCCAGGCCATGGCCTTTCATAATGAAATCAAGGAAACGGGGAGAGTTACACAAGTTCGTCGAGGAAATAGGTCCTTTTTGGATAAAATCCTGACAGGGAACTACAAATTCCAGGGTAACCACACAGAAGTGGTTTTATAGCCCAATTTTCCTGAAAAGGCACTTCCTATTGTACAGTGGGCCAAGCTGGCCACACACTGTTGGTTTGGAACCAATTTTCCTATATTCCTATTGTGCTTTTTAATTACTGCGGAAAGGTTTTGGCTGGCTCACCTTCATTCCCTTTCATTGGCTGCCTCGATACATGGAGAGTCGTATTGAGCAGTTACAAAGCAAAAAAAGTTGGACTTGTGTTCTAAAAAAATAACTGCAAAAAACGCTGATAGAATTGTGTCCGGAAACAGGGGAGATGTGTACTTATAGGAAAGACTGCGATGAAATGCTCCTTATTTCACTGAGCCATTTGCAAGCAGCAAAACCGAGGAGATATTTTAAATATTTCTTCACCCAGCATGTAATTAGTCTGTGGAACTCCTTGCCACCAGATATGGTGATGGCGTCTGGCCTGGATGCCTTTAAAAGGGGATTGGACAAATTTCTGGAGGAAAAGTCCATCACAGGTTACGAACCATGATGAGTATGTGTGCAACCTCCTGATTTTAGAAGGAGGCTACCTCAGAATGCCAGATGCAAGGGAGGCTACCAGGATACAGGTCTCTGGCTGTCTTCTGTGCTGCCTGAGGCATCTGGTGTGCCATGGAGATATACGGAATACTGGACAAGATGGATCTTTGGTCTGATGCAGTGGAGCTCTTCTTAGGTTCTTTAGCAATTTCCAGGACTGGGGGGAAAATGAGTTCTTATCAGTGTTGATAGTGGTGGTCACAGCAGCTTTGCCCCCTCAAATTCTGAGCTGAAATGTGTGCCAAGAGAACTTTCAGTTCAAACTTAGCTAAGGGCATTTATGCACCACAAACCTGAACTAGCTGAATGGGCATCTTCTTTCCCTCAAGGAACACTGGGACCCATAGTATTGCTCTGTAGTAAAGTAGTACTACCACAACACTGCTTTACCTAGAGGGGAAAACATTGAAGAACACTCAGCAGATACAATGGCAAACAGCATATCTTCAATTTGGCCTATGGGCAAAAGTTGTCTCCCACCAAAGTGCTCCATGTTCTATATAGATCAGTGGTTCCCAAACTGTGGTTCGGGACCTGATTTTTGGTGGGTCACCAAAGGGTGATGGCAAGATCAGATAACTCATTGCTTTAAGCCCTGAGGCTACTCAAAAATCAGATGCTGTGGCTGCTAATTACCTTGATAATTACCTAATTGCAAGATAGCTGCTAACTGCCTTGCAAGGAGCTGACCTCCTGCAGTTTGCAAGCATGTGTAAATATACAGTGATAAATTTATTCTTTCTAAAATATTTCTTTCTAAATCTCCTTTTTCTAAAGTCTGGTCAACCTAGGTGGGTCCCAATAGAGTGCCATTTTAAAAAGTGGGTCCTCATGCTAAAAAGTTTGGGAACCACTGATCTAGATCAAACTTTACTGCTTCTATTTGGCATCACCTGGCAGGACAAAGTTCCAAACAACACAGTCCCGGAACGAGCTGGAATCCCTAGCATGTATGCACTGCTGAAACAGAGACGCCTGCGTTGGCTCGGTCATGTCGTGAGAATGGATGATGGCCGGATCCCAAAGGATCTCCTCTATGGAGAACTCATGCAAGGAAAGCGCCCTACAGGTAGACCACAGCTGCGATACAAGGACATCTGCAAGAGGGATCTGAAGGCCTTAGGAGTGGACCTCAACAAGTGGGAAACCCTGGCCTCTGAGCAGCTCGCTTGGAGGCAGGCTGTACAGCATGGCCTTTCCCAGTTTGAAGAGACACTTGGCCAACAGTCTGAGGCAAAGAGGCAAAGAAGGAAGGCCCATAGCCAGGGAGACAGACCAGGGACAGACTGCACTTGCTCCCGGTGTGGAAGGGATTGTCACTCCCGAATCAGCCTTTTCAGCCACTCTAGACGCTGTTCCAGAACCACCATTCAGAGCGCGATACCATAGTCTTTTGAGACTGAAGGTTGCCAACACACTGCTTCTACCAAAAAAAAAAACACACAAAAAACTATCATTCAATGAACGGACGTTTGTCGTTAACTTTAGCATTTGGAGAATGAATTTAGAAAACACACAGAAAAGAAAAACCAAAAAAGCTGTCCTAATAACATCCAAAATATGGGAATGTCTGATGGCTGGTCCGAGACAGGAGTAATATTGCAACAGTGGTCATTCTTATGTCATTGTTCTGATATTCCCAGTAGTGGTGAAGTCTTGGGAATTGAAATATTTCTGAAATCAAGTTATTTCAGCTGAGGGTTGACTGACCTATGAGCATGAATAATTTCAAGTGGATGGGACACGTCTTTCTCCTATTAGTTGCAGAATAAAGTATGGGGAAAAGTCATCACACGGTTCGAGAAGATTTACATGGAGCCACAGTCTGTGCATCTTCCTTTGGGGTAGTCACTGCTGACTAACCCAGTAGTTAATGCCAAAAACCATGGGAGAGAGAACTAGCATTAACAGAAGAATTGAATTGGTTCCAGATTGCCAGTTAGCAAGTTGCCACTGACTGGAAAAAAAAAATGTTACCCAAAAAATACCCTGAGTTTGTCACTGTCATGAAATAAAAGGCAGATTTAGTATTTGCAGACAAATACAAAACAGGTTGCAACTGGTACCCCAAAGGGCTGCATGTGGCCTTAAGGCAGCAAGTTCCCCACCTCTGGTATAGACAATACAGCAATGGCATCACTAGGGGAGGTGGGGGGGATGTGGGTCGCACTGGGGGGTGACATCACTACTGGCCAAAAAATTTTGAAATCTTGGTATTTTTGAATAATACCATCATGTTACATATCATTCAATGTGCGATTTCATGCAGAATGCAATGAAACAAACCATGTTGAAATATTTCTATTCTATCAAAAGTTATAGCCAGAAAACCAGTGGGGATGGGGCAATGGTGCATCATCACACCCACCACCGGGGGGCGTTGCCCTGCCCAGTGTATGGGAGGAGATCAGTCGTGGTGATGCAGACCCTGCAGTACAGAGATAGATGGACCAAAGGAAGCTTCTGTGTGCCTCACTGGAGTCACCCAATTTTAGCATGATGGAGAGAGGGGTTTGCCAGAACCAGGATTAAAATCGAAATCCATTTTATAAAAAGAGAGAAGGAGAAGCAAGATAGGAAGTTATATCAACCCAATATATGTGCAGTGCTTTGAAAACTCGAAGGCAGCCATTTTCAACATTTTCTTTTCGGGGCACACTAACCTCTAGGGTGTTCTCTATGGTCTTTGGGCCTCTTCAGCCTAGAAAAGAGATGCCTGAAGGGGGACATGATTGAGACATTCAAAATTATGCAGGGGATGGACAGAGTGGATAGGGAGATGCTCTTTACACTCTCACATAACACCAGAACCAGGGGACATCCACTAAAATTGAGTGTTGGGAGAGTTAGAACAGACAAGAGAAAATATTTCTTTACACAGCGTGTGGTTGGTCTGTGGAACTCCTTGCCACAGGATGTGGTGACGGCATCTGGCCTGGACGCCTTTAAAAAGGGATTGGACAAGTTTCTGGAGGAAAAATCCATTACAGGGTACAAGCCATTGATGTGTATGCGCAACCTCCTAATTTTAGAAATGGGCTATGTCAGAAGGCCAGATGCAAGGGAGGGCACCAGGATGAGGTCTCTTGTTATCAGGTGTGCTCCCTGGGGCATTTGGTGGGCCGCTGTGAGATACAGGAAGCTGGACTAGATGGGCCTATGGCCTGATCCAGTGGGGCTGTTCTTATGTTCTTATGTCTTGGCTACTTCTGGGAGACTCTTCCAGGTTCCACAGCTCTGTTTCTAGGGCAAGAGTCCCTGCAAGCCATACCCCATTCTTTTTGGCTGCTCCCTGTGAGGCCAGCTTTGAATTCAAGCAGCCCATTGAAATCAGTGGGACTTACTTCCAGTAAACCTGCATAGGTTTGCACTGCGTTTGGGCACCTACTCAGAAGCAAGGAACACATAATCATACATTCAAAATGGATCCATCAGTCTGGCTAGCTCATAAAGCTTTGAACAATGTTATTTAAACATTATTTCCCCCCCCCCCACTGTTCATTCTCAACCACAACAGCATCTAGAAAGTACCTGCCTTCAAATCAGATTCTTATTGTTGTGTTATCAATGCCTGTGGCACTTTACAAGCAATAAAATGAGAAGTCCCTGCCCCAAGGGGTTCCCAATCTCATCATTGATTCAAGAGGAAGAATAAAGGAAGGCAAATGATGATGGAGTCAACGTGGGAAGAACGTTCAAGTATTTTAGTTTACGGTAGACTCCTTTTAATGGCACTTGCACTTAAGTACATTTAAATTGATTTTTTTGCACAGATTTATTGAAATAATTTACAGCTTAAAAAAAACCCACATATCTTTCTCACCACATACCACTATAGGCTGAAAGTGCAGTTTCACGTGTCTTGCTATTAAATCATCCATAAATTTTTATATTCTGAGTGTAGAATAATAAGACTACTGAATTTCTCACAGCCGTGGTTTATTGGAATCCTTGCAACTTTTAAAGCAATTCTCTGCTATTTTTAATGCACTGGAAAGAATTTTTTTTTTTTTTTTTAAGTGAGATGGTTTCATTAAGGATATATCCTCCGGAAGAATACTGCCTGGTAACCTTTCACTGCAAAAGTAAAGCATCACTAGGGTTCGCATTTCTCAAGGCATGAGGTCAGTGCATCTCCCCTATGATGGACTTCCTCCTATGCACTGGGCAGGGCCATGGCAGTAGTCATGGTGATGCAACATTGCCCACCCCCTCTGGTTTTTTGGTTATAAATTTTGATAGACTAGGGATATTTCAACATGGTTTGTCTCATTGCACTCGACATGAAATTACGCATCAATCGATATATAACATGAGGGTATTACGCAAAAATACACAGATTTAAAAAATTTTGGTGAGTAGTGATCTCACCCCCAGGTGTGAATCACCTGGTGCTGCCTGCAACCTCAAACCCCCTAGCAATGCCACTGCCCAGGTCTTTGTTGTGGTTGCAGAAGAGAAGCACTTCAAGGAGGCAGAGAAGCAGTGTGTATACTTAACTTTCCCCCTACTTTTAGCTTTTCTACCCCAGTGTGATTCCTCAGCTACTCCCTGCCTTCCCAGAGTACAAAACAGGTGTTTGCAAATGTATATTTGAAATCTAATTGTGAAGGAAATCCACGGGGATAGTAATTTGGAGCAGGGAAATGTGCGGTGGAAAAAGGGTTAAACATCGCTTACCCCAGCTTCTTCTCCATTGACTTTGCCCATCTAACTTGGCCATTGGCTTGTTGCGTGGACAAAAGAGGGCATGCGCTCCATCCTGAGCTCTTTGGAAGTGATAAAATACAATAAATAAATCTGCATGAACACTAAGTGTTTTATTTTGTGTCATCAAAAACACGAATCTTGTGGCACCATGAAAACTAATACATTTATTTCATCACAGGATTCTGTGGACTAAGGCAATCCAGTTACCCTGTAGATGCCTGTTCTTGTCTGATCTTGGAAGCTAAGCAGGGTCAGGCCTGGTTAGTACTTGGATGGGAGACCGCCTGGGAATACTGGGTGCTGCAGGCTTCTACCATAGTCTTTTGAGACTGAAGGTTGCCAACCAGGCTACTTTATCAGTAGCCTGCAGTCCACGGAAGTTGAATCTTTAGTAGGCAGGCATAGATACACATGGGTACATATTTAAAAAAAAAAAATCTCAAAAAGCAAATGAGACAGTGCAGTCCTTTGCATGTCAGAAGCAACCTCAGGGAGTTCAGAGCAGGGGCGGATTCGGAGGGGAAGCGATGGGTGTGTGGCCCTCCCCAACTGTTGTGCCAGTAGGGAAGGGCACCCACCAGGATGGGGAGCACAGCTGGGAGCCCAGGTCTACCTGCCTGGAAAAGGTGGCTCCAGAGGGCAGAGTTGGAATGGGAGCCCAGGTCTACCCAGAAGGTAGCTCTGGGCTCCAAGTTCGAGCAGGAGCACGTCTATCTGCCCAGCAAATCTTGGCCACAAAGGCCAAAGATGGGAGCCAAAGTCTACTCACCTGGTTGACCTGGGCTCTGGAATTAAGGTAGTTCAGTGGGACTTTTTTTTGTGTTTGTATCAAATTGCAGCCTGAATCTGAAAGATGAAATGAGACAAGGCGGATCTCATTTCAAGCAGAAAACTATTGGTTGTCACCTACAGTTCCCTGCTAAAACCACTCCATCAATGACACTTCTCTCTCACAAGGCCTTAGTAATAGGCCTGTTCTTGTTTACAGACAGCCCCCTAATCTGAAAAGGCTACTCAACACCAGCAACAAACTATATAACAAAAACGAACACGGAGGAACAAGACTGTACCACAAGACCCACGGGTATTGTGCAGCCCCATGTGAATCTACCCTTAGGCCACTCACACAAGCAATATTTAAAAAGCTGCAAAATTAAGCATATTTAGTACCTGTGACATATACTCCAGAATAAACGTGCTTAGGATAGGACCGAGCTGCAAAAGTGCAATCCTAGATGTGTAGATTTGGGGTAATGATTCTGCAGAACACGTGGTTAGCGTTCAACCCTCCCTCTGCCCCTCCACTGGCTCACACAGAGCTTACCTGCTCCAGGGGCTTGCTGGTCTTCCGTGGGCACCCGCAAGCCAGCACAAGCTTTCCCACTGGAACCTCAAACTCTTCTGCTGTGGGGAACATGCTTTCACCAGAGCTTGAAAGCATTTAGTGCAGGCTCCTTGAAAACATGGGGCTGTAGCATATGCTACGAGCCCCACTACTCAATCCGGCACTGGTTCAGAACTCCTACCTTACTCTGCGCAACCGTTAGAAGTGCAATCCTTTACTTGTCCATTTGGAAGCCAGTCCCACTCTGTTCAATGGAGTTGACTCTCACTGAAGCATCCTTAGGGCTTCAGCCTTAGGCAGGCCTAAGAGCCAAACTACATACAACGGTAAACACATAATTTGTCTTCTAGTATTTTTAATGTCTTGTAAATCAGCTTTGTGGGGGCGGGGCCTCCAAATTAGGACAGTGATGTGGGTGGAGTTGACCATTTTTCTCCTGCTCCATGGTGCTGATGAAATGCCACCCCCATACCCACCTAAGCTGCTATCTGTCCCAGGAGAGAGCTATCGGCACCAATGTGCAGTTTGGCCCCTGCTATATACAGAATCAGATTGTCGGTGTCACCAATAAGTTGTGTGCTGTTTGAATAACAATAAGTGCAGCACTATCAAAGTCCTCATGGAGCTGCAGGGATTACGTTTCATGGAGAAATTGACCCAGTCACAGGTGACCTGGTTCAGGCCAGAAGTGTCAGCCAGAAATATTTCTGGGAGTTTGATTGTGCCTTGTTGTTTTCAAAGGTTTCCAAATGTACCTCCATTTGCACCCCATGAAACAATCCCCATGTCTTGTGTTTTGTGATTGTCAGTGACAACAGTGGTGTCACTAGGGGTGCAGCTCGCACCGGGTGACACACACACGGGGTGGGGGGGGGGTTTGAGACAACTACTGACCAAAATCTTCAAAATTTTGGTATTTTGGAATAATACCATCATGTTATATTTCAATCAAAGCGTAATTTCGTGCAGAAGGCAAGGAAACAAACCACATTGAAATATCTCCATTCTATCAAAAGTTATAGTCAAAAACCCAACAGGGGTGGGGTGATGGTGAATCACCATGCCCACTGCCTGGGATGTTGCCCCGCCCACTGCATGGGAAGAGGTCCATCATCGTGGTGACGCACCGGCCTCCCCCATGGGTGATGCAAACCTTCGTGAAGCCACTGAGTTACTATCAAGTCGCTCACTCTGCCCAGGACAGCCTGCTGCTGTAGAAGCCAGACTTGGTCCTGAGTTTCACAGGACCAAAACAGATGTACAGATCCAGCGGACTTCTCCGGCGATCAAGGGGTGTGCTGGTGGCCGACTCTGTGTGCCACATTTCAGCTTCCCATGGACTGTATCAGGACCTTGGTTGGCAACCTTCAGTCTCGAAAAACTATGGTATAAGCCTACAGCACCCGGTATTCCCAGGCGGTCTCCCATCCAAGTACTAACCAGGCCTGACCCTGCTTAGCTTCCGAGATCAGATGAGATCAGGCATGTGCAGGGTTACCACCTGTGTAACCCACTTGCAGCCACATTCTGCACCACAGTCCAGTCTGTCTATTTGAATGTGCTCCCGAAAGGCCACGGCTGCAAGCAACTTCAGGAATTTCAAGCAGCTACCGGGGGGGGGGGGAATTTGGGGCTGAAAACATCAGACAGGCAAAGGGTTAAACACTGAGGTCTTGATGCAGACGATCTCCTCACACCTGTAATCTCAAAATAAAGACATCCCTTGACAATGGTGCATTTAGGAGATCCACAGTGTTTAGCTGGTGGCAACACAGGAAAAGGGGCAATTTCAGGGTGCCGGCAGCTAGATACAGTACAGTCTCTCTAAAGTCTTTTAAATATAGAAAAACATAGCAGAGAATTAGCATCATCAGATTTAGTCTCACACTAGAATGGAAAGTGTCCTGTGTGTACCAAAGTGTACTTCTGCAGCAGCTGTAGCCCTGCAGCAGTGTCCCTGAGCTCCTCTGCACTCCTTCAGTGGATCCACAAGCCAAAGAGCTACTGGAGCAGGATCAGTTTCCTCCAAGATTCGACACTGTGGTGAGGAGTGTCAGGGATGCATTCCTCAGCCCCAGCAGGCAGCTAGTCCAGGTGAGACTGGAAAATGTAAGATCCCAGGAATTCTGGGCCCCCTCCTTTGGGTACTTTCCCCCTTTTATGACCCTGGGCCCAGGTACAAATTATTCCCTTTAACCCCACTCCCATGGGTCCAGAGGGCCAGTGTTGTCTCATTCTACATTTCCAAAAAAGAAATCAGTGCATTTCACATTCACGTTCTACCCTAAGAACTGGTCCCCTGGCAATGTGTTTTTCTGTCCCTCCTGCAGCTGTTCCAATCAAGGAAAGCACTCTGAGCATGCCAAGAGTGCCTTTCCTGTTGATGTTTCACTAAAGGAAAGTACTTTGAGGATGTCAAAAGTGCCTTTCCCATAGCTGTTTCAAGGAAAGCACCCTGAGCATGTCAAGAGTGCCTTTCCAGTAGTTGTTCCAAGAAAGAAAAGCCTCCTAAGCCTGTCAAAAGAATGCACCCTGAGCATGATAAGGGTGCCTTTCCTATAGCTGTTCCAATAAAATAAAGCACCCTGAGCATGTCAAGAGTGCCTTTCTTGTAGCTGTTCCAATCAAGGAAAGCACCCTGAGCACGTCAAGAGTGCTTTTCGGTTGTTCCAATCAAGGAAAGCACCCTGAGCGGGTCAAGACTGCCTTTCCTGTAGCTCTTCCCTAAAGGAAAGCCTCCTGAGCATGTCAAAAGAATGCACCCTGAGCATGACAAGGGTGCCTTTCCAGTAGTTGTTCCAAGAAAGTCTCCTGAGCATGTCAAAAGAGTGCACCCTGAGCATGACAAGGGTGCCTTTGCTGTAGCTGTTCCAATAAAATAAAGCACCCTGAGCATGTCAAGAGTGCCTTTCGGCTGTTCCAATCAAGGAAAGCGCCCCGAGCAGGTGAAGACCGCCTTTCCTGTAGCTGAGCCCCTCAAGCACTCTGAGCATGTCAAGAGCGCCCTTGCTGCTGTGCGGCCTGGAGGCGGCTCGATCGCGCCCCCCAAGGAGCGACGCGGGGGGGGGGCGCTGCAGGGGCGCCGGAGCGGCCGAAGGGGGCTGCCTGACGTCGTGCTGCCCGGAGAGGTGGAGCGTGGCGGGGAGGCGGACACCGGCGGCGGCAGGCTTCTTAAGGAGCCGGGCAGGTGCGGGGCTCGCAGGAGGGCTGCCCGCCGCCGACCTCCGGGAGGAGTCGCCCCCTCGCCCGCCCCCGCCTCCTCCTCCCGCCCGCCCGCGCTTTCTCCGCCCCCGATCCGCAGCGCGCCCGCCCGCCCGCCAGAGAGCGCGGGGAGCCGGTCCCTTGCAGCTGGGCTCACCGGTGCCTCGCAGGGTCCTGGCCCCAGACGCCCCCGGGATGCTGCTGCCGCCCCTCTGCCTCCTCGCAGCAGCCGCGCTCCTGCAGCCCGGCAGCCCGGCGGACGCGCAGGTAAGTGGCCCGCGGCAGGCGGGGGCGTAGCTGGCGGGGGGCCGCGGCGCCAGGTCCTGAAGGGAGCCTCCCCGCGGCGTGCGAGGGAGGCGCCCTCCAAGGGCTTTGCAACCTCCCCCCGGGAATGGCTCCCTCCCAGACTTAGTGCTTTGCCCCCCCTCTAGCTACGCCACTGGCCACACACGCCTCCGTTTTGCTCCCCCAGCTTGGAATGGCTCTGAAGGGTAAGGCGCCCCTTGCAAGCTATGGGGAGGCTCCTTGCAAGACTTAGTACTTTGCAAACCCCCCCCCCCCGTCTGGAATAGCTGCATAGGGGCCCCTTGCACGTTGCAATGAGGCTCCCTGCAACACTTAGTGCTTTGCCCCCCTCTAGCTACGCCACTGACAGCCAGTGAGAGCCCAGAGCTCCACACATGCCTCCCTTTCTCCTCCAGCCTGACTGACCACCTTCCTTCCTTCCTGGCTTGCTTAAGAAATTGTGACTTTCTTGGAATGGGGGGGGTGACGGGGAAAAGACAGCCCCCCCAATGAAACATCCTCCTGGGTGCCAGTGGCATAGCTAGAGGGGGGCAAAGCACTAAGTTTTGCAGAGAGTGTCACTGCAGAGTGCAAATGTCTCCTCTGTTTTGCTCCCCCCCAATGACTCTGAAGGTAGGGTCCCTTTTGAAGCTCCCTGCAAAACTTCGTGCTTTGCCCCCCTCTAGATACACCACTGGCAGCCGGCGAGAGCCCAGAGCTCCACACGCACCCGCTTCCTCCTCCAGCCTAGGTTGCCACCTTCCTTCCTTCAGATCTGGAATCAATTGCTTAAGAAACCCTTGCTTTCTTGGAACAAGGGAGGTGATGGGGAGAAGACAGCGTGCCCCCCCCCCAAATCCTTCCTCCTTGGTGCTGTACAAAAAAAATCACTATCCCCCCCCCTCCCTGGATTTGCCTGTGTGATGATGATGATCTGCTTGGCTCCTGCATGGAAATTACTCGGCAGAGGCAGCCCAGCACTGCCTTAAGGTTTTAATTTGCAGAGTAATAGAAGAACTTTATTCCTGTCCAACTTTCCCTTTTGCTAACATGGCTTTTCTTTCTGGTAATGGGCTGGCTTGCCGGAGAGGGAAGATTGAATGGCAGGATTAAGGGAATCTGCTCAGCAAGGTTTTTTTGCTGCGAGTCTCTCGCACAAGGACTGCGGTTGGTGGGCACTGAATGAACAGCTTGCTGACTTCATTTGGTTGCAGGTTAAGGGGGATGCTCTTGTTATATCTTCAAGAGCATTTAAATAGTGAATTGGAACCCCCTTCCCCCTGCCATAGGATGTCAAGAATCTTTATTGCATTATTGGTTCTCCAATGTTTTTGCACCAGGACCCACTTCTTAGAATAACAGTCTATCAGGACCCACTGGAAGTGATGTCATTAATCTGGAAGTGATGTCATGGCTGCAAGTGACATCATCCATTTAGGCTTCGAACTTAAGGGATGATCAGCCAAAGGTCCCATTACCCAGTGTGCTTGTGCTGCTATTTTGCATGGCTCAGAACTCAAACAGTCTAGCTCGGACGTCAAACTAGAGCACAAACTTGGATCTTTCTCCCCTCAGCTCTCCCCCCTTTCTAGTGTCATCATCCTACCTCTTCAAGGCAAAGCACCCTGCCTTCCCACCCACCCCCTCAGAGCCCAGAAGCTCTGTATTTTCAATGGCAGCTGAGCAAAGTGTTACAAGACCCACCTGAAATTGGCTCACAACCCACCCAGTGGGTCCTGACTCACAGTTTGAGAAACACTGTTACTTCTAGTTAGAACTTCAAGGCCTCGTACAGAGGGGAATTATGCACAGGATGGATAGACTGGATAGAGAGGTGTTCTTTTCCCTCTCACTCAACACCAGAACCTGGGAACTCCCACTAAAATTGGTGTTGGGAGAGTTAGGATAGGCAAAAGAAAATATTTTGTTACCTAGCATGTAGTTAGTCTCTGGAACTCCTTGCCACAGGATGTGGTGATGGCATCAGGCCTGGATGCCTTTCAAAGGTGACTGGACAAGTTTCTGGAGGAAAAGTCCATCATGGGTTACAAGCCATGATGTGTACGTGCAACCTCCTGTTTTCAGAAGTGGGCTATGTCAGAATGCCAGATGCAAGGGAGGGCAGTAGGATGCAGGTCTCTTGTTATCTGGTGTGCTCCCTGGGGCATTTGGTGGGTCACTGTGAGAGACAGGAAGCTGGACTAGATGGGCCTATGGCCTGATCCAGTAGGGCTGTTACGTTTTTATGTTCTTATGGGAACTGCAGACGCCTTTTGTCGGCTTGTAGCAGGGTTTGTACAAGAATTTACTAGTGGAGCATGCCTTTGATTGTAGCAATGCAGCCCATCTTCTCTAATAGGTGAGCTTCTTGCAGCTGGCCAGGGCACACCAGTTGTTTTAAAAGGTGGATTTCACACCATCACATAGAGGTGTAAATTTGAAAGCAGCCCTCTCCCCAGGTTACAAAGGAATCTGAATTTGAGGCAAATGCTCCAGGGAAAACATCAGGCTTCTCTGGAAATGAGAATGGATGTTTGTCCCTAAGGCAATGGTTCTCACTCTTTTAGCACTGGGACTCATTTTTTAGAATGAGAATCTGTCAGGACCCACCAGAAGTGATGTCATGACCGCAAGTGACATCATCAAGCAGGAAAATTTTTAGCAATCCTAGGCTACAATCCTACCCACACTTACCCAGGAGTTAAGTCCCATTTATTATCATTGTTAAAAGCATCTTCATAGAGGCCAATTAAAAGTACAGATCTGTGACGTTTTCCTAAATGCAGGCGCATACCTTGGTAGCATTAAGTCTGATATTAAAAATAAAATATTGAAACGAAGGGTGATCCGCCTGAAATTGGCTTGTGACCCACCTAGTGGGTCCTGACCCACAGTTTGAGAAACATCGCCCTAAGGTCACCTATGGACGGACTTGACACTAGGTGAGTCAGAAGCACTCTTGTTTGAAACTGGGATGGCGCAGGATGGACCAGCTGCTTGACTCTTTCATAAAGCATTTTGGAGTATTTTCCCAGCATTCCTCTTCCCTCTGATTGGGAAGCATGATTGAAAACTTGCAGTCCGATTTTCCTTTCCCCCTTGTACTTCCGTAACTGCCCCTTGCCTGCCCCCCCCATGGCAAGGGCAGCCACAGGAAGGCGCAACCAGCAGAAGACTTACCCATCTTGAGAAGAACCACAGGAAGCGCTGTTGGTGCTGGCAAAGGCGATTTATTGTGGTCAAGTATTTCACATTAATTGGGACCCAGTTACGTCGCTGGGCCCTGAGCCCCTCGGGTAGGCTTTGCTCCCAGATCAGAAGTCCATAATTTCTCCTGCTCTGCCAGCCAAAGTAAGCATCAGTCCAAGATGGGGGGGGGGGTGTCAGAAGGCTGAAAAGGTGTGGGTCAGCCAGAGCTGCGGCAATGCTGCCCCTCAAGCGGCAGATACCACTCAGGCTCTTGGTCCACTTGGAGATTGGCTGGAGGAAGGTGGGCTGGTGCCCTGCCCCTAGAGCTCCACAGCTAGGTTCTTCTGGAGTGGCCTGCACCCTTATTCAGGACTGCCTCTTGCCCCCCAAGCTGGTCCCAGGATGCTCTGCTTCTGGTCCAAGTAGTTGGGCTATTCTGCCCCCCAGGGGCTAGTGACTGTAGGGCCTGATCCCCTATAGGGGTGGAGGCCCCTTCCTTGACTGATAGGTGACTCTAGTCCAGCCCCTCCAAGGACAGGCTCAGGTAAGGGCCAGGCCAGGGGTTCACCAAGGCTCACTCAGGCCATTTCCCAGGAGCCCAGACCCCATGAGAAACCTCTCCCTCTGCTTGCTGGACTACTTATGAACCCAGCAGCCAGTCCAGAGGTCTCCACCTGTCATCAGCCACAGGTGTTGAGAGCTCTCAGGTCCTACTTCCTGCCTGGGGGCTGAATCCTGGCAGTACTTATACCCTACTCTACTACCTCCTGAGGGTGCCTGCGCTGTTGGAGCCGACCCCGGGCGACACCCCTCTTTCGTGGAATGTGGTTTTTTTTTTGGGGGGGGGGATTTCATTCAAGAACAAAAGCTCTTCCTTCCACTTTTCACAATCTCCATCCTCTTCTCGTGATCTCTTTATTTCAGTGTGGAAGCTCACTGATTGTACATTGAGTGAAGAGCTCCCATTATGCACACTTATGTCTTAGGATGGAGAAGCTTCCTTTGAGGTATCTGGTGTGCTCCCTGGCGCATTTGCTGGGCCGCTGTGAGATGCAGGAAGCTGAACTAGATGGGCCTATGGCCTGATCCAGTGGGGCTGTTCTTATGTTCTTAACTACAATTCCCAGGAAGCCTTGCAGGTCTCTTGTTATCTGGTGTGCTCCCTGGCGCATTTGCTGGGCCACTGTGAGATGCAGGAAGCTGGACTAGATGGGCCTATGGCCTGATCCAGTGGGGCTGTTCTTATGCTCCCTGGGCATTTACTGGGCCGCTGTGAGATACAGGAAGCTGGACTGGATGGGCCTATGGCCTGATCCAGTGGGGCTGTTCTTATGTTCTTTTTGAAAAGATTGAATGGTGATGGTGGGGCGTTCCTTGGTTCAGTTCTTACTTTGGATTCTGTTTGTTGCTTCATCTCGTTGCTTCATCCCATGTGAAGCATATTTGCTGTTGCTGTGTTGTGTTGCTGAATCATATTTGCATATAAGTAGACACAACAGTTCTGAAGCCATAAGTACGTTTCCTTTTAGACAGTACAGATAGATTGTAAAGAGACATTCCTGGTCTTAGAGGCAAGTTGATTTCACACCCTCATTTTCCAGGACATGTCCTCTTTTTTTAGCCTTGTGTCCTGGAAAAGAACTTAAATGTCCTCCTTTTCCTTGTGAGCAGCCCCTACAGACAGTGCATAACCTTCTTGTAATTAATAAATTATATGTAATATAGTTTTTTAAATTTACTTATACATAATATAGTGTCTCACCACACAAAATCAGTATATGAGTGTTTTTAGCTTTTATTTTGACACATCCTACATTTTTCTTGGTTGTCCTACATTTTGGGATGCCTTGTCCTCTTTTTATGGTGATGATGACATCTGGTCACCCTGCTTAGAAGTGGCACTTCCATTTGAGTGAAAGAAAAGGAAATATTGCTTTTAAGATAATACATGCCATTATGTGACAGTTTTATAAAGAAGAATATGTTTTTGAAAAAAAAAAATGGATGCCCTCTTGATCTAACCTTTCTAGTCCATTGTTCCTCAAACTTTTAGCACTGGGACTCACTTTTTAGAATGAGAATCTGTCAGGACCCATCAGAAAGTGATGTCATCAAGCAGGAAAATTTTTAACAATCCTAGGCTGCAATCCTACCCAGACTTACCCAGGATAAGTCCCATTTAACTATCACTGTTAAAAGCATTTACAGAGTAGCCTGTTCAAAGTACAGGTCTGTAACATTTTCTCAATGCAGTCATATGCCATGGTAGCAACAAGTCTAATATATTAAAAAATAAAATACTGAAATGAGTGGGGACCCACCTGAAATTGCTACGTGACTCACAGTTTGAGAAACACTCTTCTAATCTATCAAAGAACCTTTCTAGTCTATCAATTGTTTAAAATCATTGTTGCTCCATCTATGATGCTTCTCAGAGAATGAGAAGACAAGTTCTTGCTTCAAGTGCATGCCGCCTAGATCAGCGGTTTTCAGTGTTTTTCTTTTCATGGCACACTGACCTCCACAGTCTTCTCAATGGTCCTTGCCTCTTGTGATGTCATTTCCAGCTTCCAGGGGACTTGGTCTAGATTCTGCAGCTCTGTTTCTAGGTCAACTGTCTGTGGTAATGAATGGTTGTGCGCTGTGCTGGCAGAAGGAAGGACGGACAATTCTTTACTGCAGAAGTTGCCCTAGAAACAGAGCCGCAGAACCCAGAAAATTTTTCAGGGATTTACTGCTGTGCTCCAAACCCCTGTGGCACACCAGTTTGCAGAGCTTTTGTGGCACACCAGTGGCACACTTGATGAAAATCGCTGGTCCAAGAAGGCAGGACAGGCAGAGAAATAAAGGTAGGGATAAACAGGTTAAGAATGTGTCATAGGTTCAGTCCTGTGCACTTAAACCTAGTTACAGTAGGATACCGTATAGGGACTCGAATTACGCACTGTGCTGAAAATGTGCGTTGGCCCATTTTGTAATGTTTTTGTTTATAAAGAGTCTGGGGGGGCGGCAGAAAAAATACAGCAAAACTGTGGTAGGAACAGATACCATCTTGAATAGATCTAGAATAAATCATTATCTATTTCCTGCACTATGGGTTGATTGCAAGGCATGGAAATAGGTGTGAGAGGCAATCATTTTCTTACAATTGAAGGCGATCTGACAGTGCCATTATTGCTTGTGGTGCTTGCAAATTTCTTTTGTGATCAAACAGATTTGGCAGGTGTTCTTTTTTTTAAGTCACAAGATTTTTTTTGACCTATAAAACCTGCATAACCTTTTTGCTCAGAGGTTAATCTAATTGTGCCATCTTTCTCTGGGACCTCAGGGCAGGGGGAAAAAAAAGAGGTTTCTTTTTACTTCCATTTCCCTGGCATTGTGTCCCCGGAGAGCTGTGGGCCTGCATGTTTGCTTGTGCCTTACGCCCTCCATCTCTCAGGAATTGAAGGTTTCATTAGCTTTTTAAAGGTATTTCTGCAGCCACCAGACACTATTTTTTTGGCACAGCGGTGCAACATTATAGAATGGCCCATTCAGAAATCTGGGTTTATTAGTTCAAGCTGTTTTTGTGAAACTCATTATTTATGGAGTCTTATTAGTGCATCAGGGAACAGCTGTTGATTCACTTAAGGGCAGTGCCACTCCTGGATGCAGAAGGTGGGGGAGGAGGGAGCAGTGGAGGGCAAGCTGGGGAGAACGGTCTAGTAGTGTGTCCTTCACAGAACTGTCAGCTTATCACAGACATGATAGTTCAAATGGAACCTCCATGTATAGAGGCAGTCAACCTTCGAATACTAGTTGCTAGGAATGATCAATAGACCATCACCTTCATACCTTGTGTCTCAGGAGTGTTCGATTGGCCACTGTTGGACTTGGAATGATGGATCACACCAACCTGTTCTAAAGTTCTTGGATCAAACAGTTTTGCAATTTTTTTTTCTGGAAACATACATTAGATACATTTAACAATAGTTCAGAAGGGAATTGACATGTGTGCAACGTGTGACCCTGTTAACCAGGCAAAGAGGAGCCTTTTAAAGTGGGGTCCTCTTATATTTAGCAGGGGGAGATGTCCCTTTTTCATCCTAGCGTGTGACATCTTTTGCAGTGGCTCTCATTGCTGGTCTCTCCTCCATCTCTTTTTCCCTACTGCGAGCCCTTTGGGGACAGGGAGCAATTTATCGATTTATTTTGCTTTGTAAACCACTTTTGGTGAACTACTTTTTGTTGAAAAGCAAGTCTATAAATATTCATAATAATTATTATTTTCTCTTTCCAGGCAGTTAAAGAAGACAGTATTCACAAAGGTAAGATCATTAGGTTGTACCTTATTTGTTCTTGCCAGGAAAATGGGTGTTAAGTGAATCGTGAGTAGTCAGGTAAGCTGCTGCCATTATAATCTTCAACAGGATGAGCACAGCTGGCCCTCGACAGCATGGATCTGGTGAACTTCACACAGTATTGTCTGCTGTGACAATACTCTCAGGGAGAGGATTCTCTTCTCAACTGATCATTTTCATTGGCAATATCTGGGGTTGAATCTGAGCTACAGCCTTTTGGGGACTTAAAGTTTGGGGAAAAAGGCAACTAGGAGGTGTTATGATGGAGGCTTATAAAATGATGCATGGTCTAGCGAAAAATTGATAGAATTATTTCTCCCTGTCCTTCAAGAGCAGAACTCTTGTGTCACCCAAAGCAATTGGTTGGCAGTAGACTCAAGAGAGGTGAAAACAAGCTCTTCTTCACACAACACATAATAAATGTGTGGAATTCATCTTCCTGGGATGTGGTGGTGGCCCCTGACGTAGATGGATTTCAGTCTCTCCAAACCATGACTATGTGTGAAGCCAGTTTCAAACTGTTTTATATCCAGGTTTGGAAGCTAGAATGATACCACAGTTCTGATAAGTGCAGAGCTGTGGTTTCAGGAAACCAGAATTCCCAATCCTGCAAGCGGAAGTAAGAAAGGAGGAGAGCATGTGCTCCCAGAATTCTCTAGGGCTCGTTCCTGTAATAGGAACCCAATGTTTCCCCTTGTCTCTGATTGGAACCTGTGTACGTCTCTGTTAACTAAAAATAAATAACTCCCTTAATTCAGGTTCTGAAATCACTAGAGGTCTTTGTCCAATTTTCACCCATCTCCTTAACCGGATTTGCACATCACTAATGCATGACAGCATCCCTTCTTAGTCTCTTGGAGTGAATCCTGCTCTTTGCAACCAGCTGGGGCACTGGCTAAGAGTTGGCTCTTTTAAGTCATTGATGTACCACAAATGAGTAATACACAGGTGTGTGTGGGCAGACAGACTAGTGGAAATGCCTGTGGGACTGTAACAAATCTCCTACAACCGTTTCTTAATTTTCCCATGTGTGCGAAAGAGGTATCATTTTTTTTCTGCACAGCAGGGAAAAGTTACTGCAAAGTCCTTAATTTGCATTTACTCAGTGCTTGCCAACTGTAAACCTTATCACCTTACTAAAAAGATGGATTGCCAAGTCAGCTAGTCCTTGGAAGATAAATCTTCAGGGTCTTTGACCCTTTAATATGTTGGTTTAAACCAGTTCCATGAGTCCTCTTGCAAGCAAAGCTTACCTCCCAACTACTTAAAAAAGTTTCCTTGGAACTTGACCATCTCTTCTTCCACCTTTTGACCTCCCTCTGCTTAATGGACCAGCTCCATATATTCTCAGGTCACTTCCCATAACCAGAGTGCTGTTTTCTTAAGCATGGATATAGAAAAGGGGTGACGGGTTGAGAGCTTATAGACCACGTGGCTTGAAAAAGAGAATAAAGATATTCATGGAGGTCAAGTGTTGGCCATGATAGCTGAAGGAAACCTCCTTGTTCAGAGCTGGCAAGAGAATGGGTGGTGCTGAGGTGCTGTGCTGTGTCAGGAGAAGGCTAGTGCTGAGAGGAGAGGGAATAGTTCAGTCCTCAGTATTTAAAGGACTTTGGGCAGCAGGGCTAAGAACAGCTGCCTTGCCAAGGTAATATTGTGGCAGACCCATCACCTGACTATGTCAGACAGTTACAGGTGATCAGATCCAGTCCCAAAAGCAGGTTCCCCCCTCCCCCAGGGCCAAGTTAATCTTGGTGTTTTATCAAGTTTTCTCATTGTTTTATCTTGGATGAGAAAGGAAAATGTATTCAGGTTGTAGGCAGACTCCGAATCAGTATTGAATAAAATGGAATTGTTTGTGCACTGACTGACTTTATCTTAGGGCATCCCACTTGGAGTGGAGCGTTCTCGTTTACATTGGAGCGATTGGTGACATTGTTGGGTGACTCTATAATCCTGCCTCTTTGGCTCAGTGGCACCTGCATTCACTGCCACCTAAAGAAAGGAAGAATGGGATGGTTTGACAAACTTTGCCCGGACTGGCACTGACCTGGCACCAGTGCTGACCTGGTGCTGAATGTCACGGGGATGCCTTATGGCACGTTTGTGACACTCAGTGCCAGCAGAGGTCCAGCACTAAGGGTTCAGGATGGGACCCTTCCTCCCAGATAAGTGTGCAAGGGATTGTGGCCTCAGTTTATTCACTTTTCTTTAGAAAGGAGAATATAGTCAAGGCAAGGGGGCTAACAAAACATTTGAAAAAGCAACCTAACAGCACTTATATCCACTGATGAAAATGAAAACACATTTCCTGTGCAACTTTTCAAAGGCAGCATGTGGAGAAGAGCACTATCTTAACTGACTTTGTGGAAGCAAACAGTGCGGAGCCAGGTGTATCTCTTTGGGGATGTTTTTCAGTAGTGTCAGTGCCAAAGCTGAAAAGATCCTGCCCATCATGGATGCCCACTGCCATTCCAATGGCAAGGAAACTCAAAAGTGGGTCTCAGTAACATAATGGAAGTCATGGCAGGTTCCTATGTAGGGCTTTATAGTGGTTAAAATTGGCACCTTGATTTGAACCTACAAACAAAGATGATAGATCTGTGCCCCAAAGGGGTTTCCAGTCCAAAATAAACCTATATGTATTAAGGCATATGTGCCTTGACCACAGCTGCGATACAAGGACATCTACAGGATGGATCTGAAGGCCTTAGGAGTGGACCTCAGCAGGTGGGAAACCCTGGCCTCTGAGCTGCCCGCTTGGAGGCAGGCTGTGCAGCATGGCCTTTCCCAGTTTGAAGAGACACTTGGCCAACAGTCTGAGGCTAAGAGGCAAAGAAGGAAGGCCCATAGCCAGGGAGACAGACCAGGGACAGACTGCACTTGCTCCCGGTGTGGAAGGGATTGTCACTCCCGAATTGGCCTTTTCAGCTGCACTAGAGGCTGTTCCAGAACCACCTTTCAGAGCGCGATACCAGAGTCTTTTGAGACTGAAGGTTGCCAACAACATATGCGCCTGTCTTTAGACTAGCTTCTGGAGAACAAAGCACTCTGCAAAATGAGATAATTTGGCCTTCCCTGGTTACAGAATGCAGGCTGTGAATTGTGAAATTGCATCTCTCCTGCTCATGTGTATTTTAAAGCACAGAGTCATTCTCATGCATCATCAGATGACATCTTCCTAACAATAGAAATACTTTTAGCTGTTGCCGGTTAGGAAAAAAAATATTGCTGATGTGTGGCTAGTTCATGCTGCAAAGACTTCTTGGCTCAGGTCTCTTGGAATCTCTGCTCTAGAATTCCACACACCATGTGAGCCAGGAGGTGGTAGACCACTGATAACTCTGATGAGTTTCTGACAAGAATTTGGCTTTCAAACTTAGCAGAGTGTCACTGGCTGGCTGCCTTCAGGAGAGGCTGTTTAAGATCATGCGTCTCCCCATTGGTATAAACCAGAAGTACTAGGGCCGGTGGCATAGCTAGAGGGGGTGCAAAGCAGTGAGTTTTGCAGGGAGCCTCACCACAGCGTGCATGTCTCCATTTTGCTCCCCCTTGCTCGGAATGGCTTAGAGGGGGAGACCTCCTCTAGCTTCGCCACTGACTGGGCCAATGAAGGAGCCCTTCTGTAGTTCTGAATCAACTGAATGACCTCAATCAACTTGAGTGATCCTTTGGGATCCTGTCACAGTGATCACAGTGATCAAGGCATGCACTGCATCCTGCAGGGGAGAGGCAGTCATGGAGGACTCCACAAGGTAAGGGAGCATTTGTTCCTTAGCTTGTGGCTGCATCAACACTGGAAAGTTGGATAGGACTGGTCCCTTTATCGCACAGTGGCCCATCAGATGCTTCAGGGAACACTCAAGACAATATGATATCTGTATCTTGTTGTCACTCCCTTGCATCTTGGCTAATAGCACACTCCTGTATACATGTCATTAGAAGCAATGTTACTTACTCCCCAGGTGCGTTTACACTATTAGCAGAGGGTTGCAGTCTCAGTTCTCTCTATTCTTTCAAAGACCCAGTGGTGTCAAAGAGATAAAATTCTGGTCTTTAATGCGGTATAATTATTGGCTTCTCAGTACTCTTCAAAGGCAAGCTAAGAAGACACTGCTTGTATAGCCATGACTTTGGAGGAACACATATATCCTCCTCTCACCACTTTAAATATTTTAGGTGTAATTCCTAAAGAAGCTCAACTGAACTTGGCAGGATTTACTCTTTGGGGTTAGGTGCCAGACTTAAGGGGGCAATCCTAACCCACTTTCCAGCGCTGACATAAGGGCAATGCAACTCCAAGGTAAGGGGACAAAGATTGCCTAACCTTAAGAAGGCCTCCGTGACTGCCCCCCAAGTGCAGGATGCAGCATATGCCCCACTGGCCCAGCTATGTCAGTGCTGGAAAGTTGGTTAGGATTGCGCTCTAAGTGCCTGTGAGGTGGCTTAAGTTGCTTGTGGATCCCTGCCCGAGGTTACTGTCTGATTAAAGAGGGAAAGGCTTGCTCTCAATTGGGGTATTTCAGGCATTTTTGGAAGTGACACTAAAAAACAGACTTGAGTCTGGAATGGAAATCATTTGCAACCATTGTCAGTGCACAATAGAAAGCCGAAAAGGCCAGCTTTAAATCTAGTACACGCTTGTAGACTGGAGGACGCTAACCTTTTTGGCAAGCAGCACACAAGAGAAGTTCAAGGCATGTAACTGTACCCGTCTGGTACGCAGTACAGTACACAAGCAGCCTTTCCATCCCTTGGGTCATTTTGCCTCTAAGCTGTTGAGCCAGGAAACAAGTAACAGTGTAGTACTGGGAAGGCAGGCGGGTTTGTTGAGCTGACTCTGCTACATGCTGCTGTCTAGGTATGCTTCCAAAACCTTTGGCTTATGCCAGTTGTAGCAACATTGCCATTGTACAAATCGATGGTAAGGCCACACATGGAGTACTGTGTCCAGTTTGAGTCGCCACATCTCAAAAAGGATATAGTGGAAATAGGACAGGTATAGAGAAGACCAACCAAAATGATTACCGGGCTGGGACATCTCCCTTATGAGGAAAGGCTACAGTGTTTGGGGCTCTTCAGTCTGGAAAAAAGGTACCAGGGGGAGGGGAACATGACTGAGATGTACAAAATTATTCAGGGGATGGATAGAGTGGATAGAGAGATGCTCTTTTCCCTCTCACATAACACCAGAACCAGGGAACACCTAGTAAAATTGAGTGTCGGGAGAGTTAGAACAGACAAAAGGAAATATTTCTTTACCCAGCAAAGTTAGTAGTTAGTCTGTGTTAGTTAGTAGTTAGTCTGTAGTTAGTTTGTGGAACTCCTTGCCACAGAACGTCAGCCTACAAAAGAGACGCCTGAGGGGGGACATGATAGAGACATATAAAATTATGCAGGGGATGGACAGAGTGGATAGGGAGATGCTCTTTACACTCTCACATAACACCAGAACCAGGGGACATCCACTAAAATTGAGTGTTGGGAGAGTTAGAACAGACAAGAGAAAATATTTCTTTACTCAGCGTGTGGTTGGTCTGTGGAACTCCTTGCCACAGGATGTGGTGATGGCGTCTGGCCTGGACGCCTTTAAAAGGGGATTGGACAAGTTTCTGGAGGAAAAATTCATTTTGGTTTACAAGCCATGATGTGCATGTACAACCTCCTGATTTTAGAAGTGGGCTATGTCAGAAGGCCAGATGCAAGGGAGGGCACCAGGATGAGGTCTCTTGTTATCTGGTGTGCTCCCTGGGGCACTGATCCAGTGGGCCTGATCCAGTGGGGCTGTTCTTATGTTCTTATGATGGCATCTGGCCTAGATGCCTATAAAAGGGGATTGAACAGCTTCTGGAGGAAAAGTCCACCATAGCTTACAAGCCGTGATGGGTGTGTGCAACTTTCTGATTTTAGAAGTAGGCAACCTCAGAAGGTCAGATGCAAGGGAGGGCACCAGGATGCAGGTCTCTTGCTACCTTGTGTACTCTCTGAGGCATCTGTTGGGGCACTGTGAGATACAGGAAGCTGATGCACCTTTGGCCTGATCCAGCAGGGCTCTTCTTTTGTTCTTATGTAACAGTACTGCAGGTTGGCCACTCATCTTCTATCCAGTGGGAAATACAGAAAAACTTGACTAAAGTAAGCCTTTGGAAAGCAACTTTATTTAAGGTGGCTCCCTTGAATAGTATTACTATACTTTGCATTTCGACTGAGCAAACCAAATATTTATATCTATGCAAGCCGGGTTCAAACATATTTTCTCCAAAGTAAATGCTGTTGCATTCAGTGTGATTTTCCTCCCAAATAAGCAAGCACAGAATTGCAGCTGGCTTCAGGTCTCCAGGTTTCCCGATTGTGTCTCATTTGCCTGCCTTTCTTACTATTTCACCTTGAGTGCAATACTTTGAAATGCACTTTCAAAGTGCAGACAAGGAAACTAACCATACATCTCAATTAGCTCTAATAAGGTAGAGAAGATCAACTTGTGTGGTCCACCAGCAGCCCTGATGCCTTGATTTTGTTTAAACTTCTTTTTGTCCCCTCTGGGAATCCTGCTAAACACACTTTTTCTTACAAATGCCTGCCTCCTTTTAACCTAATTATATGTTTTGGATCATTTCCTGCAAGGATACGATGTGCTTTCTTCAATGCTTCTTTAACAATATAACCGTTTTGCAAGCGTAGCAGAAATTTGGAGATGGAAAAACAAAACGAGAGCAATTTTTAAAATTCCTTATGTTGCAGTCTTCGGCACTGACTTGGACGTTGTGTTGGAATCGATGGAACTGGCTTCCAAGTTTTAAGACCTGTGTGTCAGCATTTCATCCGTATCTTCCCCCCCTTTTAAAAAATCATTATTAACAGTGCTTCCAATTAGCTAAGCAGGATGTTCATGAAAATGGATGGTGGGGGGGGAGAGGATGAAGAGAAGAAGATTCTTTTCCACTGCCAGCAGATGGAATTGCATTTCTAAAGACCATAGACTCTGGAAAAAAGGATGAAGACAGTTAATTGAGGAGTTTGGAAGTCTGCAGTGTTTAAGCCTGTCACATTTAATGTTAATTGAAGCCTTAAAAAAAATATCTTCCCCCTCTGCATTTATAGACCTTGGAAAGGCCTCTGCTGACTGCAGACAATTCTGTGAGTGTATCTCAATTCAGCTGATTTATCTCTTTTGATCAGCACAATTGCTTCCTTGCCTCCCCCCAACCCCATGCTGAAATCGGGAAAAATTACTACAAGGCTTCTGAAAAATGACCACATGGCTTCTGGCATAGTGCTGGAGATGAAATCTAGCACCATTTTAAATGGGACCATCTGTATGGTGTGTTCTTGCTTCCTAAGTCCAGTATACGAATATATTTAGGGGCATCTAACCATGTCATGGCAGTACTGGTGAACTGCCCCAGTTGGGGATGGGGTGTAGCTCAGTAGAGAAGCACCAACTTTACACATAGAGGG